>NW_016824157.1:142896-146859 GCF_001698545.2 Rhinopithecus bieti
ATCATTGGCAACAAATATTGCCAGTTGTTTTCCTTGCAGCAATAGGCTCACTTCGCCCATTTTTGGGAAAATGTCTGCCAAATGCCCAAGTCTGAATAACCATAATTTGTCAACCTTTCAAGTAAAAATGGTGTCCAAGAAAAAAACCAAACTGCTAGTTCAGCTCACAACTCAGACAACTGTGCAAGTGATTTTCCTAGAAGCAGCCACCGTACTTCGGTAAGCAGCAGAAGTGCTTTATATGTACTTTTCACGTCAACACACAGAATATTTAAAGATCAGATAAAGTTTAAACTTGAAAAAAATTTTAATGCTCCAAAAGGACATTCTTAAGTGCAATTTTTTTTCTTTTCTTCTTTTATTGTTCTTTTATTTTTTTATTTTATTATTATTATACTTTAAGTTCTAGGGTACATGTGCATAATGTGCAGGTTTGTTACATATGTATACTTGTGCCATGTTGGTGTGCTGCACCCATCAACTCGTCAGCACCCATTTTATTGTTTTTTATAGTATGTGACTCCTAGTCTAGTTTGGAGTCCCTGCCTTGATTTGTACTAAAGCACCAGCTTTCTATTATCACCGCAAATGTCAACACAGTGAAAAAAGGCAAATCACATCTTAGGAACGGGATGAAAATAGTTTTGACCTCACAGAGATCCTGAAAGGGTGTCACGGACCCTCAGGGATCTGGGGATCACCCTCTGTGAACTGTCACAGTAGTGCAAAGCTGGAGTGTATTTTTCTTGTCCATGTTTTAAAAATTTTTATAAAAGTATGTGCCCATAAGCAAGATATAGCCATATTTCAGGTGTTTTAAAAGTTCTACATACCTAGTAATATTCTATACTTATTGTTCTATAACTTGCTTTTTTTACTCGTCTTCAAATTTTTTCATAGACAAAAATTAGGCTGGGTATGGTGGCTCATGCCTCTAACCCCAGCACTTTGGGAAAGTGAGGTGGGAGGATCGCTTGAGCCCAAGAGTTCGAGACCAGACTGGGCAATACACTGAGACCTCGTTTCCACAAAAAATAAAAAATTAGCCAGGTGTGGAGGCATGTACCTATAGTCCCAGCTACTGGGGAGGCTGAGGTGGGAGGATCACTTGAGCCTGGGAGGTTGAGGCTACAAACAGCCATGATAGTGCCACTGCACTACAGGCTGGGTGACAGAGTGATACCCTATCTCATAAAAAATGTATATATTTATCATATACAACGTTTTGAAATGTGTGCATTGTGGCATGGCTAAATTGAACTAATTAACATATGTACTGCCCTACATACTTATTTTTGTGATGAGAACACTTAAAATCTACTCTCTTAGCAATTTTCAAGAATGCAATATATTGTTATTAACTATAGTTAACTATAGTCACCATTCAACTTTAAATATTTGAGGGTTATCCAATTTAATACATGTAAATCTGGGTTATTCATTTTAATGGCTATATAGTATTCCATTGTGTGGCTAGAATTCTTATTTGTCCATTTCCAAATTGATGAACAGTCAGATTGTTTCTAATTTTCCTCTTTTATAAACAATGCTTCAACAAATGTCCTTGTACATGTCTCCTTGGGCAGTGGGTAAGAGCACATCATTAGTGTCTATATTTAGATATGGGCCTCCTGGGTCATAGAACATGCATTGCTTCAGTTTCACCATCTCAAATTGCTTTCCAAGGTGACTGTACCAATTAATAGTCTGTAGGTTACATCTTGCAGCATAGACCACTACCTAATCACCAATCTGATTTCTTCTTCTTCCTAGGCACTTAGTTATACTGTTTCCCATTATCCCTTGCAGTTCCACAGGGCCCTGTGCTTGAGTTTAACCAAAGGAATGTGAATGCAAGTAAAGTACACAACTTCCATGCCTTGCCCATAAAGCCTTCCCACAAATAATGTTTTGTACTTTCCTGGTACACCAGCAGGATGTCTACATCCAGGGTAACCTTGGAAGTTGCACATTGAAGACGGTAAGGCCACTGGTAGCCCAGGTATCTGGGTGAAGTCCCCAATGACCTGGAATCACAATGGGCTGTTATATGTGTACAAAATAAACTTCTGTGTTTAGCTAATGAAATTTGGGTTTTGTTTGTCACAGCAGTTAGCCTACCTTAACTAATACATCTTCTCGTGAGTGATACATGACACTTACCTCTGTTTCATAACCTTACCAACACTTAGAATTATGCTTTAAAATTGTTGCCATCTGTCAGTCTGAATTTGTTTGAATTTGCTTTACTTTTTCAGATTGCTAGTGAAGTTGAGCCATCGTTTAGCCCATTTATTAGCTTTCTCCTCTGCACATTATTTGTTTACATTGTAGAATACAATACTACTATAGAAATATATAAAACTACTATAAATGATGAAGGGAATCAACTTAAAGGGATACAATGAAGTAAGTCACCTGGATTTAAAATATTTTTTGGTTATTCTGGTACTATGTTGCAAATCCCTTCTCTTTGTAATGAAAAGAGATTTACAAACCCAGAAGCTACACAACGATGGTACCTGCTATCTCATCAAACAAGCGCTCAACTAAGATGGAAACTTGAATCCAATCAATTATTTAAATGGCTGACTCTCTAAGGACTCTCTTAGGATTAAGCTTTTGTATTAGTTATATATTGCTAAATAACAAGTAATTCAAAAACTTGGTAACTTAAAACCAATAAACTATTATCTCTCACAGTTTCTGTGGGTCAGCAATTCAGAATCAGCTTTAACTGGGTGGGTCTGGCTCAAAGCCTCTCATAAAGTTTCAGTCAAGATGTTGGCCAGGGCTGCAGTCATCTGAGAGCTTGACTAGGGCAGAAGATCTGCTTCCAAGACGTGATTCAAAAATCTTTCCCATTCTGTAGCTCATCTCTTAGCTTTGTTTAGATAAACTTCTTGTCATAAGAGGTTTTGCTTTTGCATATAGTTGAATTATCAATTTATTTTATGATTTATGATTTTATTTTATTTTCTTAGTTTAAGAAATCATTTCCTGTCTCAAGATCATAAAAGTGTTCTATTTTAAGTTTTATAGCTTTGCTTTTCATATTTAGGTCTTTATTCTCTCTAGAATTTATTCTTGTGTATGGTCTAAGAGAAAGAATTTCTTTTTTTCCATATAGACGACCAATTGTCCTAACATTTTTTATTGAATAATCTATCCTTTCTGTTCCTGAGGTCTTTCTTCTTTTCCTCTGGTCTATTTGTCTGCTTCTGTGCCAATATCACACAATTTTAATGACCTTAGATTTATGTTTTGAAATCTGGTAAGGCATTCCTTCCCCTCTTCTATTTAAAATGTGTCTTGGCTATTCTTGGCCCCTTACTACAGCATGTGAATTTTAGGATCAATTTCCCTGAAAAAGTCTCTTTGGGTTTGGATTGGCAGACCACTGAATTTCTACATTAATTTGGGAAGAATATATCTTTACAACACTGAATCTTCCCATTCAAGAACATGCTGTGTCTCTCCTCATATTTGTCTTCTTTTATGTCCCTCAATAGAGCTTTAAAACTTTCTCCAGGCATGTCTAGCCCTTGCATTAGATTTATTCAACAGTTTTTGTTGCTACTGTGAATGCTTTTCTAAGAAACGATAACATTTACGAATTGTTTGCGGCTGCCGTAAAGGGGTAACTTCATTACTGCATATGGATCTTATATGTGGCAAACTTGCTTGAAAAATGGAAAACTCTAGTTCCACTCGCTTTGGGTTTTCTGTAGCACTTTTTTCTGCAAATAATAATCTCCATGATTCTTATTTCCTTTTCATGTCTGTTACATGGGGGCACAATTACAATGCTGAAGAGAGGGGGTGATAGTGGGGATCCTTAAAGTTCTTGACTTTAAATCTTTCCCCAATACATTACTTACGAGGTTTGTAGATTTATTTTCACATTACCCTTTATCAAGATAATAAAATTTGGGCCGGGCGCGGTGGCTCAAGCCTGTAATC
>NW_016824157.1:147191-153357 GCF_001698545.2 Rhinopithecus bieti
AAAAAAAAAAAAAAAAAAAAAAAGATAATAAAATTCGAGTGTATGCCTCATTGTCTAAGAGGTGCTTTTTCTGAGACGGAGTCTCACTCTGTCACCCAAGCTGGAGTGCAGTAGCATGATCTTGGCTCACTGCAACCTTCACCTCCCGGGTTCAAGCGATTCTCCAGCCTCAGTCTCCCAAGTAGCTGGGATTACAGGTAACCGACACCACATCCTAATTTTTGTATTTTTAGTAGAGACAAGATTTCACCATGTTGGCCAGGCTGGTCTCAAACTCCTGACCTCAGGTGATCCACCCGCCTCGGCCTCCCAAAATGCTGGGATTACAGGTGTGAGCCACCGCGCCTGGCCTTAAGGGGTGCTTTTAAAATCATTAATGGATACTGAATTTTATCAAATGCTTTTCTATATCTATTGAGATGATCACACTGTTTTTCTTCTTTAATTTATTAATGTGGTAAAAATACATTAATAGATTTTATAGTAAATTTCCTTGTATTTGGTGGATAAACCACACCTGATCATGATGTTTTTTATACACATTGCTTGATTCATTTTCTTAGTATTTCACTTCATGTATTAAATATCAATATTCATAAGTGATTTCCTCTGTAAGTTTTATGTTTTAGCATGCCTTCTTTGACTATGGTATCATGGGGTATTGGCCATCTGAAAGGAGTTGAGAGCTGTCTCTCTTTATCTTTTATCTGAAACAGTTTAAGATAGGGATTATCTGTTAATCCCTTGCCCCTCTGTCAACAACAATGGAGTCACTGTACTCACTGGGCAAAATGCCAGCTCTAGCTAAATCTGCCTCTGCCAACTCTGAGGGTGCACCCATGCAGCTGAATGTGGCTGGAGAAAAACACACAGCCACACTGACTGAACTCCCTTTAAATTAATGACCCTTAATGCTGTCCAATGATTGTCTAGAAATCCCTTGTCCATTCATTCCCTTTTCCTCCTAAAGGACTGCTTCGTACCTTCTCTCTCAGACCTCCAATAACTCCTCCTCATCCTCACTCTCAGCTAGTGACCGTGCTTCACATTTTGCTGAGAAGGCAGAAGCAATCAAAAGGGAACATGGTGCCAATGTGCCCTGTTTCCCTCTTGTTTTGATGGACGAGCTATCTGTGCTCCTCTCTAAGGTCACCTGCAATCTATATGCTACAATCTACCTGTTCTCATGCATGCCAGGACTTTGCTTCTTGCATTGTCAGTTTTCCCCTGTCTACTAGATCATTCCCACCAGATACATAATTTCTCACATTAAAAAAACCCTCCCAATCCCATATCTCCACCCAACCACTGCTCTTATTTACAGTAGAACTCTTCAGAAGAACTGTTTAAACTCAGAATCTTCAGTTTCTGTCCTTTCCTTCTGAGTCCGATTTGCCCAATTTTTGTGTCTTACACTCCATATAGACTGTTGGACATGGTCACCAATAACTTCCACATCCCCAAATCTAATGGTCAACTCTTAGTCCTGATGCTACTTGACCTTGTCTCATTATTAGCCTTTTGCTCATCTGATTACTTCCTCCTCCTTGAATCACGTTCCCGACTTCTATCTTAGTCAGTTTGGGTGGTTTTAACAAAATACCATAGACTGGGTGGCCTAAACAACAGAAATATATTTCTTGCAATTACTGGAGGCTAGGAAATCTGAGACCAGGGTGCCAGCAGGGTCAAGTTCTAGTGAGGGCCCTCCTCCTGGCTTGCAGATGGCCACCTTCTTGCTGTGAGCTCACATGGTGGTGTGAGGAGAATCATCTCTTTTGTGTCTCTTCTTAGAAGGGCATTAATCCCATTCATCAGGACCCTACCGTTATGACCTAATCATCTCCCAAAGGCCCCACCTCCTAATGCCATCACCTTGAGATTAGGGCTTCAACATAGGACTTTGGGGGGACACTGACCCTTGGTTGCTTTTCCTGCTACTTCCATGATGGCTTCTTCTCGTGCCCCTTGGCAGCACCTCCCCCTCATAATCTGGATCTCTTCATTTTCGGGGGTCTCCTCTTTGAACCTCATCTCTTTTCTGTCTGTACTTGTTCCTGTGATCTCGTCTCGTCTCAGGATCTTTTAACCTCCACACACATACCAATGACTCCCACATTTCTGTCTCCAGCCCAGACCTCTCCCCTAACTTCTAGACTCACATATTCAACTGCCTACTTATCATTTCTACTTGGATACTGATATGATTTGGCTCTGTGTCCCCACCCAAATCTCATCTTGAATTGTAGTCCCACAATTCCCACATGTTGTGGGAGGGACCTGGTGGGAGGTAACTGAATCATGGGGGCAGGTCTTTCCCACGCTGTTCTCGTGATAGTCTCACGAGATCTGATGGTATAAAAAGCGGAGTTTTCCTGCACAAGCACTCCTCTCTTTGCCTGCTGCCATCCACATAAGATGTGACTTGCTCCTCCTTGTCTTCCGCCATGATTGTGAGGCTTCCCCAGCCACGTGGAACTATAAGTCCAATTAAATCTTTTTTTTGTAAATTGCCCAGTCTCAGGCATGTCTTTATCAGTAGCGTGAAAACGGACTAATACAGATGCCTAACAGACACCTCGAACTTAACAAAACTCTATCTTCCACCCCAAACTTGTTTCCCCACGATTTTCTCCATTGCAGTAAATGGTAATTCCATACTACCAGTTGTTTAAGCCTAAAATCTTGAAGTCATTCTTGATTTTTCTTTTTTCACAAATGCAATACTCACTCCACCATGAAATCCTGTTGTCTCTACCTTCGAAATTTACCCCAAATCTCACCATTCCACACTGTCTCCACTTGAACAACCCTTGTCTGAGTCATCATGCTCCAACTGCAGAAACTTCCTGACGGGTCATTCATTCTGCTTTGCCCCGTGGTCCCCTACAGTAAATATTCCACGCAGCCAATGGAGTGATTCTTTTCAAACATGATTCGGATGATATCATTCCCCTGCTCAAAACCCTCTCAGGACTTCCCTTCTCACTCAGAATAAAAGTCAAATTATTTATTTATTTATTTATTTATTTATTTATTTATGAGATAAAGTCTCATTCTGTCGCCCAAGCTGGAGTATGGTGGCACGATCTCAGCTCACTGCAACCTCCGCCTCCCGGGTTCAGGTGATTCTCGTGCCTCAGCCTCCCGAACAGCTAGGATTACAGTTGCCTGCCACCACACCCAGTCAATTTTTGAATTTTTAGTAGAGACAGAGTTTCACCATGTTGGCCAGGCTGGTCTCAAACTCCTGACCTCAGGTGATCCACCTGCCTCGGCCTCCCAAAGTGTTAGGATTACAGGCGTGAGCCACTGCGCCTGGCCCAAATTCTTTAACTTCCAAGATACATAAAGAAATCAATCTCTAAATGTTCCTTGGTCCTTCTCTGTAAAAGCATCTTGGACTAGGACTTTTTGGACTTATTCCATTTCTTTAAGGGTTACCAGTCTAATCAGGATTTAATTTTTTCTTAACACTGGTAACCTTTATCTAGAAAACAGCCCACTCTTAATATAGTAGTCCTTCCTTGTCTGGTTTTGCTTTCTATCATTTCAGTTACTAGTGGTCAACTGTGGTCTGAAAATACTACACACAATAAAATATTTTGAGAGCGAGCGAGGCCACATTCACATAATTTTTATTACAGTATATTGTTATAATTGTTCAATTTTATTATATTTCTTAATCTCTTACTTACAAACTTTCTCATATGTATCTATGTACAGGGAAAAAACATAGTATATATAGGGTTGCTACTATCTGTGGTTTCAGGCACCCATGGGGTCTGCAATGTATCGCCTGTGAATAAGGGGGACTCCTGTATTGTTCATTTGTCCCTCCTCCCTCCCCCCATCCCTCTCACCAACCCTCCCAGAAGTCTGCCTATTTACCAGTCTTTTCAAAAAATCAGCTTTTCACTTTGTCCATCACAGAAACATAGCACATTAATTGCTGCTTGTACCCTTATTATTTCCTTTCTTCTATTTTCTTGAATACACTCTGTTGTTCTTTTCACAACTGTGAGTTTATTAATTTTTAAATCTTCCTTCTTTTCCAATATATACATGTAAGGATATAAATTTCACTTCAAACTCCACCTTAGCTGTAATCCCATACATTTTTATTTGGAATGTTTTTGCTGTCATTCAGTTCTAACTCTTTCGTAACTTCCGTTATAATTTCTTTTTTAATCCATGACATATTCAGAAGCAGGCTTGCTAAGTTTCCAAACATACATGGGAGGCATTAGCAATTGTTTGTTATTGCTCTCTAATTTTCTTGCATTTTGGCCAAAAAAAATGTGGCATGCATAAAGTTGATCTTTCAGTATTTTTTGACATTTCCCTTATATTCTAATCTGTCACACTTTTGAAAATATATCTTGTGAAGCTGAAACAAATAAGTATTTCCTATTGGTTCAGTGTGGAATTCTATGTAAGTGTACTTAATCAAATTTGTTTCTTACAGTGCTCCGATTTTCTATGGCCTAATTATTTCTCTGCTTAACAGTATCTGAGAGAGGGGTTTAAAACTCTCACTATGATTATGGATTTGTCAACTTCTCCTACGGTTAGGTCAAGTTTTGCTTTACATACTTTGAAGCTATGTTGTTAGTATGCTGCAGATTTAAAATTGTTGTATTTTTCTTGGTGAATTAGCCCTCTGTCATCTAGCAATACCATTCTGTAGTCCTAACATAATTTTAAAAAATTTTCAAAGTCTACTTGGTCTGATATTCATAGATCAACGTATTTTTGGTTAGTTTTGCTCAGTATATCTTGTCCCACTATATTACTTTCAACCTCTCAGTATCCTATGTTTTAGGTTTTGTCTCTTACAAACGACATACACCTTTTAAAGTTTTTAAAAATAATTTCTATTATCTGGGCCAGGTACAGAGGCTCACGCCTATAATCCCAGCACTTTGGGAGGCCAAGACGGGCAGATCACCTGAGGTAAGGAGTTTGAGACCAGCCTGGCCAACATGGCGAAACCCATCTCTACTAAAAATACAAAAATTAGCCGGGCATGATGGTGCCTGTAATCCCAGCTACTTGGGAGGCTGAGGCAGGAGAAATTGCTTGAACTTGGGAGGCAGAGGTTGCAGTGAGCCAAGATCATGCCACTGCACTCCAGCCTGGGTGACAGAGCAAGATTCTGTCTCAAAATAATAACAATAATTTCTACTATCTGGCGGATTTCAGCATTTATACTTGTTGTGACAGGTGGAGATACTCACCACTATGCTAATGAGGAAGACTCTTGCTGTGATTACTAATACTGTGTAGTTGGATTTATTTGCATCTTATTTTGTACTTTATATTTACCACACTTTTTTCTTTACTTCCTACCCTCCCCAGCAGCCTTTTCCTCCTTTCAGCCAGATGATCAGATTTTCTTTATTCTGCTATTGTTTTTAAAATTATATATTACAGAGGCCGGGCGTGGTGGCTTACGCCTATAATCTCAGCACTTTAGGAGGCCGAGGCGGGCAGATCATGAGGTCAGGAGATTGAGACCATCCTGGTTAACATGGTGAAAGTCCGTGTCTACTAAAAATACAAAAAATTAGCCAGGCGTGGCGGCATGCACCTATAGTCCCAGCTACTCGGGAGGCTGAGGCAGGAGAATCACTTGAACCTGAGAGGCAGAGGTTGTAGTGAGCCGAGATCGCACCACTGCACTCCAGCCTGGGTGACAGAGTGAGACTCCATCTCAAAAAAAAATTAAAATGGAAATAAAGTTTTATATGCCACATATATTAATAGTAATGCTTAAACACAAACTCTTATCTTAAAAGCTATGATAATACCTTCATCATCCTTCTTAATGAGATAAGGCCCTTAGAATGCTTTCACTACTGGCCGGGAGCTCACGCCTGTAATCCCAGCACTTCGGGAGGCCGAGGCAGGTGGATCACTTGACGTCAGGAGTTCAAGACCAGCCTGGCATGGTGAAACCCCACCTCTACTTAAAATACAAAAATTAACCAGGTATGGTAGCACACACCTGTAATCCCAGCTACTCAGTAAGCTGAGGCAGGAGAATCTCTTGAACCCAGGAGGCGGAGGTTGCAGTGAGGCGAGATTGTGCGTTGCACTCCAGCCTGGGCGACAAGAGTGAAACTCCATCTCAAAAACAACAACAACAACAACAACAACAAAA
>NW_016824157.1:154703-159525 GCF_001698545.2 Rhinopithecus bieti
CTCACAAAAACATGTGTCGTATGGAATCAAGGTTTAAGGGATCTAGGGCTGTGCAGGATGTGCCTTGTTAACAAAATGTTTACAGGCCACTATGCTTGGTAAAAGTCATCGCCATTCTCCAGTCTCGATAAACCAGGGGCACAATGCACTGTGGAAAGCCGCAGGGACCTCTGCCCTGGAAAGCCGGGTATTGTCCAAGATTTCTCCTCACTGAGACAGCCTGAGATACGGCCTCATGGGACCATGGGACGGGAAAGACCTGACCATCCCCCAGCCCGACACCCGTGAAGGGTCTGTGCTGAGGAGGATTAGTAAAAGAGGAAGGCCTCTTGCAGTTGAGATAAGAGGAAGGCCACTGTCTCCTGCCTGCCCCTGGGAACTGAATGCCTCGGTATAAAACCCGATTGTACATCTGTTCTATTCTGAGATAGGAGAAAAACCGCCCTGTGGCGGGAGGTGAGATAATGCTGGCGGCAATGCTGCTCTGTTACTCTTTACTCCACTGAGATGTTTGGGTGGAGAAAAGCATAAATCTGGCCTACGTGCACATCCAGGCATAGTACCTTCACCTGAACTTATTTGTGACACAGATTCCTTTGCTCACGTTTTCCTGCTGACCTTCTCCCCTTTGTGACCATGAGGCCTGGGCACAAACGTGTGGCCTCTATCAAAGTCATGACACCACCAAGAGCACCCATTATTTACTGCTGCCCAGTAGGTGCCAGACGAGGTAGTAGGCACTAATTCTTTCCTTAGAAACACTCAGTGGAAGCAAGTGTTATTATCCTCACTTTACAGATGGGGGCATCACCCTGTTCTCCTGCCGCATTCCCCTTGCTGAGATAGTGAAAATAGTAATTAATAAATACTGAGGGAACTCAGAGACCAGTGCCGGTGCAGGTCCTCCGTATGCTGAGTGCCGGTCTCCTGGGCCCATTGTTCTTTCTCTATACTTTGTCTCTGTGTCTTATTTCTTTTCTCAGTCTCTCGTCCCACCTGAGGAGAAATACCCGCAGGTGTGGCGGGGCAGGCCACACCTTCAAATGATGATTAGCTGATTAGCTTGACATAGTTAACGCAAAATGATTTCTAACAAATGAAACCAATGTAAATTGATCTCAATTTAAAAAGCAAATCAGAAACAGAGTTCAGAGTTGTTACCAGCTGACACTAAAAAAACGCCTCCTAAACATCTGCACATATCTACAGATGGTGGGGAGATACAGCATAAACTTTAGAAACCATTCGTGCAGCTCATTCATTTTCTTTAAAATTGTGGTAAAATATACATAACATAAAAGTGCTCGTTCGTTTTTCCAGAGTAGTTAGGGGACCTGCCTAAGATTACTCAGAGAAGGTGATGAGGCCTTGAATGGGTTAGGGCTCTACAACTGTGCACACTAGTTGTGGGGGTGAATGGGTGCAATTCTGCACTTGTGGATGCATGACATTTACCCGGCAGAACTGTGCTGGGAGTATCCTGGTTAGCCAGAAGAGCTTGACGACACAGGAAGGGAAAAAGAGGGCAAACATGAGGGTTACTCACCAACTACCCCCAAAATAAATACAACTAAAGGCTCACACAACGTTTTTTTAATCATTAAAATGTTGGGGAGGAAAGTCCAATCTCACAGATTTGCTTTCATGAGAAGAGAATTCTTTCGCTTCTGAGGGAAGGCAAGCCTGGACAGATAGCTGGGTTATTAGGATGGCTCAGGCCCTGCAGTAAGTCTTCTACCAACAAGGACTTAAGGGTACCTTTCATGCCTTTGGCCCCTGCTTGATGCAAAGGAAGGAAACTGATGAGATCTCTGTACTTAGGCTCTCTTGGCATCAATGGGGAGACATATTTATGCTCAAGGAATGAGGAGCTGTAGCAGGACCTTCAGGAAAGGGCGCACCATGAGCCAGAGTACTCCTGCAAGGACCATGAGGCCTGGGCACAAACGTGTGGCCTCTATCAAAGTCATGACACCACCAAGAGCGCCCATTATTTACTGCTGCCCAGTAGGTGCCAGACAAGGTAGTAGGCACTAATTTTTTCCTTAGAAACACTCAGTGGAAGCAAGTGTTATTATCCTCACTTTAAAGATGGGGGCATGGACTCAGAAGGGATCAAGAAAGATCACACGTCATTCAAGGCAGAGCAGAGGATTCAAACCCAAGTCTGACAAAAGAACCAAGCTTCATCAGCAATCCTTAAAGCCCCTCCATCACAGTCATGAAGGGAAAGGTTTTCAACTTGTATTTTAAAACACTTTATAGATGTAATTAGCATATACTCCAAGGAGGAAGGGGAAAAATGACCTTCATTTGCCTGCCTACTACTTCTCCCACTCTCAACTTGAACATCATCTCTTCCAGGACTCCTCTCCGGCTCCCACAAAGTGGGTGAGGGGTCCTTCCTCAAAGTTCCCAAAATAAAGACCATCATCCTTCATGTGCAATCTCAAGCTCTGAAAATTTAGTGTTTTCGTAAGTTTGCAGCAAGCTCTTTTGGTGGCAAAAGATGAGCCGAACTAATGTGAAACTCTTTTCAGCATTTACTGAAATTATGTGAATATTTATATTCTGATGTGGAAGTAATAACCTGTTTGATGAAGGGGTGCTGCCCAGATCTGGCTGCAGTTATTATGGCATATATAGTATGTTGTACACATATTACCTTTCTAAAAGCCAAACATTTCTGATGGGCAAACCACAACTGGTCCAAAGGGTTTCAGATAATGGACTCTGAGGCCAGGTGCAGTGGCTCATGCCTGTAATCCCAGCACTTTTGGGAGGCCGTGGTGAGAGGATGACTTGAGGTCAGGAGGTCGAGACCAGCCTGGCTAACGCAGTGAAACCCCGTCACTACTAAAAATGCGAACATTAGCTGGGCGTGGTGGCGCAAGCCTGTAGTCCCAGCTACTCCGGAGGCTGAGGCAGGAGAGTCGCTTGAACCCGAGAGGCAGAGGTTGCAGTGAGCCGAGATCGCACCACTGCACTCCAGCCTGGGTGACAGAGTGAGACCCTGTCTCAAAAACAAACAACAACAACGAAAACAGACAAAGGACTTTGGACCTATACCCTATGCATAAATGTTACTGCACTACGATCATTTATTCTTTGTAACCCCAGCACTTTGTAGAGTGCCTTGCGTATAACAGATACACCACAAATATTTCCTGAGGAAACAAGGCTAAGAAATTAGCTAAGAAGGGAAAACGGTCAGTGCCTTGGAAATGACCATGGCTCCCAACTTGCAGGTCAGGCCTCTAACCGCTGAATGCCACTGCCTTCGTTGACTTTGAAGGCCCTATAAATAGTTGCTGTTGATTGAGGGCAAGAAACATAGCTGCTGTCTTCACTAGGAATAAAAATAGTTCAGTGGTCTTACACTGATGGACCCACATATAATTTTGGCCCAGGAATACAAAGCACAGCAGGCATACTCATACCTCGGACCACATGGGCAGTGTCATAGGACCCTGTGAGTTTGGGAGCCTTTGGGTCTGACCTGCTACATGCAGTGTGACCTTTCTGGCCTCCACAATTTTCTCATCTGTAAAATAGCAACCAAAGTAGCCCCAAAGGGCCTTCCAGGTGGGTCTCTACCAAGGCAGCTCATGGGAGGGACAGTAGCTGTCTCCCCACACTGCAGAGTCCTGCGTAAACTTCAGGAGCTTCTTCACTCCTGTCTACTGTTCTCATTCAGTGTAGTCTGTCCCACCGCCCCCCCCAACCCCCACACCTATTTTCTCGTCCAAAAAAAGCAAAGTCAATGCAAAAACAGGCAGTTTGGACCCCGGGCACGGAGGAGGCTCATTCTCATCCTGAACAATGGCCAAAGAATTCTGTGAAAAGTAGCCGTAGCAACAGTTAGGTCCCCTGAATCTTAAGGAGCACGGCGTGGTAATGGGGTGGTAATCACTAGCTAGCAAGGACTAGATTCAAATAGCAAACTCTTAATTGCAAGGTCTCGGGTCACAAGAGGGCCAGAGGCCTGGGAAGGAGAATGAGTGACACAAGAGGGCAGTTTCACGCGTTCCCTGTGGGGCGGTCCCTCCTTACCTGGTAACACAGGATGGTTTGCTGCACCAGCCGCGCGTACCCGTCCAAGCGGACCCCGGAATTGCTCCTGCTCCGCATCTCCCAGACGCTCCCGGGCCGTAGTGCCCGATCTGCCGCGTGGGCGCGGGACGTCAGGGCTGAGGCCTCCAAGCGGGTCTGGTTCCCGGACACTCACAGCCTTAGACAGTTCTCAGGATGGGACCGGGCCGGAGGAGGTCGAGACTTTTCTAAACGCTAGCCCCTAAGTCCGGTCGGAAAGCAAGTCAACCAGAGCTTCGCGCGGTGGGGAGGCGCGGAGGCGGGGACGGGGGCTGGAGCGACGAAGGTCCCGCCTCGGCCAGGCCTGCTGAGCTCCCGACGCTCGAGGGAGCAGCGGGAAACCGGGTTTCGGGCGTGGGGCGAGGACGCCCCTGCCAAGCCCCTTTTACGTCCCGGCGGTCGCGAGGAGGTCCCTCGGGCGGGAAGAAAACGCCCGCCCACCCCAGCCGCCGGGTAGCCCGCCCAGGCCGCGCTCAGCCCCGCCCCTGGCTCCGCCCCCGCCGCGGAGCGGAACCCTCCAAGTAGTGGCCTGAGGGGGAAGGAAAAGGGGGCGGCCCGGGAGAGCGCTGCGAAATCAGCAACGGGCGGGAACCAGGTTGCCTCCCTGAGTCCCTTCTCTCCCCGGCCGGCTGCCAACCACAGCCTAGGCCAGAGAAACAAGCCCTTCCGTCGCGGCCACCTGGGCGCCTTGGACCCGCCCTCCGGACCCGCCCCCGCCCCCGCCGCGGAG
>NW_016824157.1:162759-167423 GCF_001698545.2 Rhinopithecus bieti
TTCAAATTGAAGATTATGTTCTTTTATGCCTACCCAGTCTTTCCTTTTCCTGTCCTTTGGACTCCAACTAGAACAGCAAGGAGCAGAGACAAAGACAAACTAAAGAGTCCTTAAAATGCTCTTATGGAGACAAAATGACACCAAACAAGTCCACTCTGTGAATTGGTTATGCAGTAAATTAGATCGTCCTCTAAATGGCCTTCGACAAACTGACTGACTCCTAGCTGACCTGGTTAGACACACTCAGTATCCCAAGTTAAGCTGTTTCACCGTTTTTTGTTTATTTTAAAGACACGAGGTCTTTCTATGTTGTCCAGGATAGACTCAAACTCCCTGGCTCAAGCGATCTTCCTGCCTCGGCCTCCCAAGTAGCTGGGACTACAGGTGCTTGCCTGTCTTGCTTCACCATTTTCTGTAAGAACGATCATGATGCTGCTCACTGAAGTCAGCAGACTTTGTGGGGTTAATGACTGCCGTGTGTTTTGAGGAAAAAACAAACAAACAAAAAAACAAAACAAAAAACCAAAACTACTCCAATATTTTGAGGAAATACTTCTTTAAATACTGGCCTCTGCCCTGACACTCCTTGCCTCCTAATATTGGCACCACCTCTGGTTCCTTACAATAGTGTCTCAGATCGTGGGATCAATCTTAAACGCAAAGGAAGATGCTTCTCAGAAACACTCTCTGTCCTGCCGTATGTCTGTCTAAAGTAAGAAAACAGATGAGAGAATTCAGCCTAAGGACCACAGCAGAGACACAATAGGAAAAAATAAGGGGTGGGACCTAAAGGATACTGGACATTGTGCATCCTTTTATGTATATTTTGGTTATATAATCTGTTTTGGGGATTGATTTCTGAGGGCTCACCCCTCCCCAATCTAGAAGATCTCACATCTTCCTTATGAATTTAGTACTCGGCATCTTTGTGGGAGCTGAGGACCTCGGAAGAAGAGATTGCTCAGAGACCCTGGCAAGGGTGAGGTCAGCTTCCCATATTTGGGGATCCCACATGCTAACCAGCAATGCAGAAATCCCAAATCCTGTTCTCACTTTTCAGTAGTCCTGTTTGACACTGAAGAAGCAGATACTTGGATGAGATCTGAATTGGGTCTTGTACATTGCCTACCGGCCAAAGTCAATGTGTTGAAGAGATAATCTTGAAAGAGTAGTGGGAAAATGGAAAGGAGACCTCAGAAACTGATCTCACGAGACAGAGCAACCCTTGCTCTAATTTAACAGTCACAGGGTACCTGCTGTTTTCCAAAAGATGTTACTGTCATGTTTGTTTTCTTAAGAGATGGTGTCTCGCTCTGCCATCTAAGCTGGAGTGCAATGGCACAATCATGGTTCACTGCAGGCCCATACTTCCAGGCTCAAGCAATCCTCCATCCTCAGTCTCCTGAGTAGCTAGGAGTATAGGCACACAACACTGTGCCTAACTAATTTTAATTTTTTGTAGAGACAGGGGTCTCCCTGTGCTGCCCAGGCTGGTCTCAAACTCCTGTGCTCAAGCAATCCACCTGCCTCAGCCTCCCAAAGTGCTGGGATTACAGGCGTGAGCCACCATGCCCAGCCAATTGTGTTTGTCTTAATCAGCATGTCCTACCACTTCCGTGCCAGGCCGCCAGGGAAAGAGACTGCAGATGTTTTTTTCTTTGTGAAAATTACCAAACTTAAAGATCTTAACTGCAAATTTATTTCATTGATTTTAACATTTTGATTTTAACATTTAAATACAAGACAAATAAATCAGAGAAGAAATATTGCAAAGACAAGTCAGCACTCACAGAAATGTGTATTATTACTATGGTTAGTCTGAGATCCAACATTCACTTGAAATATATGCAAAAGAACCTTAGTGAAAGACTTAACTAAAAGGGTTTTGAAATGTTCCTAATAAGGATGTACTTGAGGCATTGCTCAAGCAGATGTAGGTGGGAAGCAAGACAGACCCTGTATATAACTAGGAGCAATCAAGGCTCGATACATGTAGCAACAATAGCAGTGCAGGACAGTTCCCTGTTCCCAATAGCTGCTCCCCTTGTCACTATGCATTCTTCAAGACACATTTGAAAACAATTATAGCTCTGGCTGGGTCAGAGTGTACCAGTCATAACAATCAACAATGTACCATGCAGTTGCCTTTTAAAGAACAGCAATATGATTTTGTTTTCCATATATATATATATACCTTTTAAGAGAAGGAATCCTAGTCTACTCTCCTGTTCTGAAAGGCTCTGGGGATTTGAGAAGCAGCAGTGTATGTACCTTATCTATGTTCACAATTTTCCTGACACATGGTCTGGATGACAGTTCATCCCTCTCTGTGGCCAAGGTATAAAGCTAAATATCTTGGTGCAGATTCTATAATCTGACCACTGGGGATGCGGTCAGGGGATGGGTATTCGTATTGGATGCTGTGTTTGGCTGTACAGGTCGTACACCCAAGAGGGTGAGTGGGGCTAAAACATGGTCTCCACTCTGTTTGCCAAACCATGAGCCCATAGGGCTGTGTCTGCCCAGTGGGGCATCTTTTCTAACTTGCTCAAAGGCACTGTATGAGCTAACTGTGGCACTGTCTGCTTACATTTTCCCAGTCTGGCTGGGATCATTATTTCTTGATTTCACTGAGGTTTCTGTATTTCATATCCCATACCATCTCCAAAAGGAGCTTTAGAATTCGTGGAATGAGCAAGGATTTTCTGAATTATCACATGAGACAAAACAACCACGATTCTACAAAGGAATACATTTACACAGTAGAAAATAAATAGAAAAAAAATGTAGAAGTAAGATTTTTGACACATGGGTCACTAGAATTTAGCTTATATACAACAAAGGCATGCACAACTAAACTCACCAACAGGCTGCAGTCAACAGTTGCTTTGTATGATGTTATCAGAGATAATTTAGCCTCTTTAAAAGGTGGCTGAAAGTTCACTACCTTTTTTGGTTTTCCTTATAGGAGTCATTCTTAATGTATTGCTTAAAACCAGCCTTCTTATAAAATGAAAGATAAGAAACCAAATCAGAAATGTCTAAAAACCATGGTGTAATGTCTTGGTTTCTTCTTGTAATAATAATCATTGCCCTTAATTAGCTTATGCTTCTCCAGATGTTGCCAAGAACAAAATGAGTTGATTTTCATACATCTCACATTGTGTAAAAGGTAAAATTGGACATTTCACACTGTCAAGCATCATGCTTTGATTTTACAAGAAATCACATTTGTTCAATAAAGTGTAAGCTTCCCCGCTTTGAAGTCCTTCTGAGAGCCATACGACCTTTCCCATTGCAGGAATCTTCCTTCTCATTAAACATGTGCTGTTTCCCAGTGAAATCGTGAAGGCACACATCTCCATTCTGAACACTAAAAGAAACCCCATTCCTCTCTGTAGAAGCATTTCCTGTGTAAGGAAACACAAAGTTGGTGGCATGAAGTATCCACAGAAAGCATTAAAAAGCAAACAAACTTAGGCATCTCTTTATTCTTAAAGCTGTATTTGTAAAATATGTTTTTAAAAACATTTGTTATATATGTTCATATTTTATTTATTTTTCATTCCTTCCCTAAGGCCACTCAAAGTAAGCATACCAAATTGGAGATTGCTTCAGAAACCAGTTGTCTATGGCAGTTTTTTTTGTTTGGTTTTTAATGAAACAGTCAAAATCTGAAGCAAGGTAATATATTAATAAAAGGCCCACTTCCTAACTCTGGTTGGATATATTTTGACTTCAAGTAGCAGCATATGTATAATATAAGCTAAGGTAATACTTTGGTCTCCCAAAAGGTTAATGTTAACAGAGATCCCCGTATGTACCCTTAGGAAGTTCTTGGTTCCCTAGGTTCCTATAAAATGAAACTGTACCAGAGAAACCAGAGCAACCAGCTACAACAGTCATGGCAAGAAGAAATCATCTCTCTTGTAGACTAAACCAGCTCCTCTGACTAAATCAGGACAGGACCAATTCCCAAGAGGAAGCTACCAATTACAACTTCAGAGTCCAGGCCAGGGAGCAGCTGGGCACTCAAGGGTAACTTGGTTTGGATGTGGGCCTTCCCCACCCCAAGTAGGCCCTGAGTTGTAGGGGAGCCCAGGTGCTGGCCTCCTCTAGTTACTTGGCACCATCCTTCTGATCATTAGACCATTGGGAGACTATTTAGAAAGCTGAATAATAAGCCCATTTGTTAGTTCATGACATGATTATGATAACAATGATCATAACAGTACTGGGACACTTTATTATTTCATTTAGAGCCCTGCACGGTGGGTACTACTATTATCCCCATTTTGCAGATGAGGAGTGAAGGTTTCAGAAAATAAGTGCTCTCCCCAAGGTTACACAGCTCAGAAGTAATGGAGCTGACATGTGATGTTGCTTCCAAACTGTGATCCTTGTGGTCCTGGGTACCAAATGAGATGGCTGCTGGTACCCCACCCTCTAAGGCAGCTCAGAACTGAACTATGTAATATTCATGCAAACTAGGTGATGAATATGGTTAACACAGCTCCATCTGTGACACAGATCAAATAGGGCATGTGACTGAGGCAGCTGTTTGGATTTAGGCATTTCAGCTTGAGGACATTTTGGTGCAAGAACAATTTGGCCTGGCATAATAAACAAATCATTAAACTTCTAGCTTGGTTTTTTTTTTTTTT
>NW_016824157.1:168946-172886 GCF_001698545.2 Rhinopithecus bieti
TTAGCCAGGTGGCATGCTCCTATAGTCCCAGCTACTCCGGTGGCTGAGATGGGAGGATCACTTGAGCCTGGGAGGTCGAGGCTGCAGTAAGCTGTGATCACACCACTGCACTCCAGCCTGGGCAATAGGAGACCTTGTCTTAAAAAAAAGAAAAAGAAAGAAAAAAAAGTCTAGACAAACCAGCAGGACCACCCATCTTCAGGAAATTGGAAAACTGTTTGGTAGATGTATGAACCTTCTCACAAATTTATTTGAATTAGTCATGAAAAGAACTAACATCCTAAAACAATGAATACAGGCAAATTCTCCATGGAAGGAGAAACTATACCAGCAGAGCTTATGTTTTTATAAGAATGCAAAAGATATATTAAGAAGCAAGAGAAGGTAAAAATAGACAAGGTAAGCTTTTATGAGTAATGAACAGCCTGGTCTTATGAAAGAAAGAAAATGTAACAGAAGTTTTAGCTAGAAATGTCAGAATTAATGAGTAAAGGAGGCACGGCAGCAATAATCTGTTCAGATATTGGTCACATATATGGTCACCAATACTGGTCACAAGTCATCTTCCAGTATTTGACATATTCATGGGGATTTGGGTGCTGTCACAAGATAGCCACATTGTGGGAAATAATTAACAAACATGAAAAGCAAAAAATAGGAAGGTGTAAAAGCGTCGGCTGGGCGCAGTGGCTCACGCCTGTAATCTCAGCACTTTGGGAGGCCGAGGTGGGCAAATCACTTGAGGTCAGGAGTTCGAGACTAGCCTGGCCAACATGGTGAAACCCTGTCTCTACTAAAAATACAAAAATTAGCTGGGCATGGTGGCGGTTGCCTGTAGGTCACCTGTAATTCCAGCTACTTGGGAGGCTGAGGCAGAATTGCTGGAACCCAGGAGATGGAGGTTGCAGTAAGCTGAGATTGCGCCATTGCACTCCAGCCTGGGTGACAAGAGTGAGACTCCATCTCAAAAAAAAAAAAAGGGTTGAACATGTATATGATAGATGTAATAAAAATTATCATCTTATCAGCTATTTTAGGTGCTGCTCTCACAGAAATAGCACAATACTGAAGTCTTTGGACAACAGTTAAATGAGGATTTAAAATGTTAAAATTTTTAGGCCATCATCAATTCCCACTATGAAAACCAAATCTTAAAAAAAGATCGTTGTTCCAATATTTGCTCTATAATAAATCAATTTGGATTAATTCTCTCTTCTGTAAGGGAACCACATTTTGATCCACTAGTCATATATGTATTGATAGTTACTTGCTTTGCTTAGCCAAAATGCCAATAAAGGATAAAACTACTTTAAAAAATAAACACTAGCTTGAGAAATACTATATTGAGACATACATACCATTCCTGCTTGCGTGTACTGAGCAATCATTATTCACTAGCAGTGTGGTGGAGTTAGTGGAGTTACTGTTTGACTGTAAGGAATTTGAAGAGCTGGACACTCCTTGGTTTACAGTCTGCTTCTTTAAACCATTAGTAGCAGTTTTACTCCAGTCTACAGCAGAATAAGCATTACAGAAAAACAGGGCAGTATGTTGAAGCTCAAATGCAAGAGACAGATCACAGTGTAACAAGTCCTAAGCAACTGATTCCTCACTTCAGGATCTTATGGAGAAGTCACCTTCCACCAGTTGGTGTGATAACATGTATTTTCATTTGGATTATTTACATTTGTCCTTCAAATGACTGCGTGGTTAAAAGTAACCTATATTCTCCTAGAACTAAAGGCCAAGCTAATTTGATTATGTCTATAAATATCCACAGAATTAGGTAGTGATTCAGAGCTTCACACTGTCTTAACAAGAACACAAATAGTCTGTGTTGTAATGACTAATTGTTCTTCAATCCATGAAAATGACTGAACTATATATGTACTGCCATTTTCTGAATAGACTCCCGTGTCCCCCAGATACTGCAAAGGTGGTATTCATGCAAAAGGAATGTAACTTTCCAAACAGTACTTCATTTTTCTCATTTTCTTAAAAAAGAAAAAAAATGAGCTATTTGCTCTACTACCCAACTGGGTATGTGTGAAAATCACTTCAAAATAAACAAATGTATGTTACAACCAAATGTATGCTAAAGCTTATACACAAAGTCTGGCTTACTAACAAATAAAGTAACTGACAACCAGGACCTGTGGAGAAAGGATTGAGTTGAGATTTTAAAAATTACCAAGGTAAATATTAAAAATTACTTTGGGAAATGAAAAGCATGATCTCAATAGAAAATCAATTCTAAAAATTGCTTCATCAAAGAGGCAGCCAGGCCATTAATTTTATTGCTCAAAAAATTCCCAGATATGAGTAATTATTTTTTAATTCACTAGATTTTTTTTCTCCCTAATGTTCACAATCAATATTTTCTGTAGAGCAGATTCCAGATTTACTGGAATTCACTGATTTCTAGATTGGATTTGCTTTGGATCTTAATTTATACAATTTTTTCCTTGAGATTTAAGAGGAAGAGAAAAAGTGAGGTAAATCTTTACCAGAATTTTCAGCCAGCCGTAACTCTCCACAACAAAGATACCGCCTCCATTGCTTCCTGACATTTTCTTTGGCCACACAGTAAAAGATGAATATGAAAAATCCTAAGGAGGGAAAAAAAACCCCACAATGAATTCCAAGCTAATAGCTGAATGTCATAAGCTCACTTTGCACAAAAGATATTAATAATTATTTTGGCAGCTGTGGGCAACATGAAATTGTGCAAATTGAATAAAAAGTCCGGAGTCCTAGGAAAGCTTGCTGTCAAAAGGCATCGGGGAATGCCTCTAGAAAATCTTTGTAAGATTAAGATTATTTATATGATAAAAGGAATCATAACTTTGCATTTCCCCAATTAAATTCACTGTCTCTTCCCACATCCTGTCCTCGGCCTTCTGTATCTTGGAATGACAAGCCATCCACCCAGGATCTCAGCTTGGACCTAGGCTCCTGCCTCTCCCTCCCTCCCTATTTAGAATCTGTTTTGAAGCTCTGTCAAATGCCATCTTCTCCACACATCTTTCCCTTCCCGCTCTCCTCCTCTCCAGCCCACTGCCATGTCCTTTGCTCGAATCTCTCTCTCCCCCTCAAACCCAGGAGTTCAGCGATGTACTCACCTTCCTGCCTGTCTCCTCCTGACCTGCTCCAGGTGCTGGCATGGAGAACAAGCTGAAGACCTGAAGGGGCCCTGGGGCTCCACCTGTCACCCACTCGGGTGCCCAGTCAAGGCAGGCCAGGGCTCCCCAGCCAGTCACATCGCTGCCACTCCCCAAGGATTTTATCAATAAATATTTGCTGAGTGAATGGATGAATTCTGGGTTCTCTGCCTTTTACTTAAAAACTCCCAATCTATTCACTTTAAAACCTTCATTTAAAAATACCAGGGGCCAGGTGTGGTGGCTCACACCTGTAATCTCAGCACTTTGGGAGGCTGAGGTTGGGAGGATCACTTGAACCCAGGAGGCGGAGGTTGCAGTGAGCCGAGATCGCGCCACTGCACTCCAGCCTGGGTGACAGAGCGAGACTCCATCTCAAAAAACAAACAAACAAAACAGTTTTGCTTCTAGTAGGGTATATGTGCCCACGTCAAGACCATGTCTGAATATTACACAGCTTCATTCATTTGCCACCCTGGGAGTCGACCGTTGGTTGCATTAGGAGAGAAACAGCATGTATGAGAGACCACAATCAGAACCTATATATATATTCAACCACACCAAAAGCTCTGTGCATTAGGGTTAGTTTCCTTGTATAGATGAAGCAATACATTCATTTCTTTTATCTATTCATATTCTAATGAGAAGATCATCTGGGGAAATGAAGAAAAAGGCAGATTCAATTTCCACATTAAACGTGAGGGTGAGGCCGGGCGCGGTGGCTCAAGCCTGTAATCCCAGCACTTTGGGAGGCCGAGACGGGCGGATCACGAGGTCAG
>NW_016824157.1:173430-182081 GCF_001698545.2 Rhinopithecus bieti
TTTTTTTTTTTTTTTTTTTAAGAGAAGTCTTGCTCTTGTCCCCTAGGTTTGAGTGCAATGGCTTTATCTCAGCTCACTGTAACCTCAGCCTCCTGGGTTCAAACAATTCTCCTGCCTCTGCCTCCCAAGTAGCTGGGATTAAGGTGCCTGCCACCACGCCCGGCTAATTTTTGTATTTTTTAGTAGAGACGGGGTTTCACCATGTTGGCCAGGCTGGTCTCGAACTCCTGACCTCAGATGATCTGCCCGCCTCGGCCTCCCAAAGTGCTGGGATTATAGGCGTAAGCCACTGCGCCCGGTCTATATTTTTTTCTTTTAAAGTAGCTATTAGTTTTAGTATGCCATGGTTGGCAAATAAAACTTTTCTTAAGACCCTTAAAAGAATTTGCTCATGTTTTTGGTTTTGTATGCAATACCATGTGGTATAACACCTGGATATACCAGTTGAGGAGCTACTATATTATAAGTAAAAATTAATAACCATATATAACCAAACAATCATCTCTGCTGGCTTCCTCCAAATTTAAATAAGAACCAACAACCAAATTCGGCATTTGAATTTAACCTCAGGTTGGGATTTCTCTGAAAACCAACAAGATGATCTATTGCCTGACAGAACTAGAGAAGGACAATATGGGAGCAAAAGCAACAGGAAAGATGAACAAAAGCCAATGAGAAGGCAATTAAAAGGCATCCCCCAAAGAAGATTCAGAATAAAAGGAAACTAAGGGACAGTGAATTACTGTTATTGTAATGTAAACCTAATAGCCTGCTGGGCTTTTAATGTCAAAGCACTTCCATTAAAAATAAACAGCGGACACGTCTTTCATAATACTGCTCTAAAAGAATCAGTCATTTTCTTTTCTAAAGAGTACAAGTGGCCGGGCGCGGTGGCTCAAGCCTGTAATCCCAGCACTTTGGGAGGCCCACGAGGTCAGGAGATCGAGACCATCCTGGTCTACACGGTGAAACCCCGTCTCTACTAAAAAATACAAAAAACTAGCCGGGCGAGATGGCGGGCGCCTGTAGTCCCAGCTAGTCGGGAGGCTGAGGCAGGAGAATGGCGTAAACCCGGGAGGCGGAGCTTGCAGTGAGCCGCGATCGCGCCACTGCACTCCAGCCTGGGCGACAGAGCGAGACTCCGTCTCAAAAAAAAAAAAAAAAAAAAAAAAAAGGGTACAAGTATCAGGGTTCCAAGATGAATTGGCTTCATTAACCAATGGGAAACCTGAAGCAGATGGCGACACACAGAGCCTGCTCTCTTTCCTGCTGAGTGTCCCAGGGCAGCAACTTCTTAGGATTAGCCTTCAAGTAAGACTGCTGCCACTTGGGTCTGTCTGTTGTTGCTTTCCCATTTCTCATTGTCTCCAAATCGCTGACCTAGGAGGTAAGAGCAGTGGGCTCCCTGTACAGACACAGTCATGGTATGTGTGCTTACTGTCTGCATGTTCTACTTGAATACAACAGTTTTTTAAAAAAGAAACCAAGTGAAGGAAGAATAATCGACTTTTTCAAAAAGAATTCCTGGCAGGTTCCCCTCAATGTGGTCTCTCCAAGGAGATAACGATGAATAAGGAGAAAAAAACACCATTTCTTGAATTTAGTAAGCACCTTTCCTCCAAGGATCTCAAAGCACTCCCTCTCAATGATAAATATGTTTTTCAATGAAATATCTTAAGCCACTAAATAAGCTACTTTGCCTATACAGGCATACCTCTTGGGGTTTCACAGATAGTGCATTTTTTTTTTTTTTTTTTTTTTTTTTTTAAAAATTAAAGGTTGTGGCAGCCCTGCATCCAGCAAGTCTCTCAAGGCCATTTTTCCAACAGCATGTACTCATCTTGTGTCTCTGTATCAGCAGTTTTTAGCAATAAAATGTTTTTAAGTTAAAGGTATGTACATCTGTTTAGACATCATGCAATTGCACACTTAATAGACTACAGTCTAGTGTAAACATAACTTTTATATGCACTGGGAAACCAAACAATTTGTGTGACTCACTTTATTGCAATATTTGCTTTATTGTAGTGGTCTAGAACCAAACCCCCAACATCTCTGAGGCATGCCTGTACTCTTTTAGTAGCTACATTTTTGTATTCAACTGGGATCATTCAGTTTGTATTTGATGCTGTAAAGCTTACCTTGTAAAGTATTAAAGATGGCAAACAGATACATGAAGGTCACGTTAACTGGTCCCCAGGCAAAGAAGGCAAAACCCCAAGTTATTCCCAGTAAAATGTAAGGCCAGCGATACTCCTGAGGTCTTGAATACTGGTTTTCGCTGGGCTCCCAGTTGCTTCTTCTTTTAATTCGACAGAGCTGAACCAGGACCACAATGAACATGCTGACGTTCAGCAAAATATCACACAGAAATATCCCACCACCGTAATGTAGAATACTGCATTGTTGTTGATCCAGCAGCTGGAGTTGGTTGGGGGGAAAACATATTACAGTGATGAACTAGAGTTCAAAATGATACAATGAGTCTCTAACATTTTACTGAAACATTTTCTACCAGTACAAGAGAAAAAAATGATAAAACTGCTATTCTCTACAATCATTTGTAGCTCTAGGGAAAAGAATCTTAAGAGTTTATTTGAGGACACTTGGTGATTTAAAGTACTTTAAAAATAGACCTTTTTTTAAACATTCAGGATTTTGCCCCTGTAAATCCTAGCAACTCTGTTCCATGAGTCTTTATTAATATAATTGGAATGTCATTTTATCAGAGGCTAATGAAAATATTTTCAAAATAGTTCCTCCTAATTCATTTTTCTTTTCAGAATAGCTCCTACTAATTCATCACTTGAAGAGTAGCATGGCATTTCCAGCTAGCTTCTCTCATTACATAGGACTATGAAGGCTGTTGTGAAATATTGCTGGGTTTTATTAGGATGACAGCAGGAGTCAATATGCTGATTAGATCCTCGTTTTCTAGGAGCATTCCGTTTTCCAGTTCACTTAGCATTCCCTTAGGGGGCTTTGTACTCACAAGTCATCCGGTGAGCCATTGGGGAATTTCCCATAGGATCCAAGCCCATAGTTATCTGGGGATATAGTCAGGATGATGGTCACAACCACAGCTGGTACCCCTGGAAGACAGGAAACATTTGTCACACCTAATTCTTTTTTTTTTTTTTTTTTTTTTTTGAGACGGAGTCTCGCTCTGTCACTCAGGCTAGAGCGCAGTGGCGCGATCTCGGCTCACTGCAACCTCCGCCTTCCGGGTTCAAGCGATTCTCCCGCCTCAGCCTCCCTAGTAGCTGGGATTACAGGCGTGTGCCACCATGCCTGGCTAATTTTTTTTTTTTGTATTTTTCGTAGAGATGGGGTTTCACCATGTTAGCCAGGATGGTCTCGATCTCCTGACCTCGTGATCCGCCCGTCTTGGCCTCCCAAAGTGCTGGGATTACAGGCGTGAGCCACCGCGCCCAGCTGGTCACACCTAGTTCTAATAACCAAAGTGGGTGACAAGACTAGAGATCACATCCTATTTACATCTTGTAGCAGAGACTGGCTAGCCGTTTACCAGGCTGGTTTCTTTTCCTCTTTGGCACATGACTGGATGCCCCCAGCCTCCCAGGCAGCTGGGTGTGTGTGGCCACATGGCTCACTTTGGGCCCATGGGATACGGGCACAAGTGATTTGCTCCACTTCCAGGCCTGTCCCATAGAAGCCTCCTGTGAGACCCTCTACTTTCTCTTTGCCTGCAAACTTAGGGCAACCTTGAGGCGGAGTCTTCATGAGCTTGGATCTCTGAATAACTGCAAGACCAGGGGCTCCTCTGCCCCTGCTAACTAGACTGTAGGTGAGTGAGAAATGATCTTCTACTGAGATTTCAACGTTAATCTGTTACAGCCACCAGTGTTGCCTTTAACTTTTTTTTTTTTTTTCCTGCTCTGTCACCCAGGCTAGAGTGCAGTGGCACAATCTCAGCTCACTGCAACCTCCGCCTCCCGGGTTCAAGTGATTCTTGTGCCTCAGCCTCTCAAGTAGCTGGGATTATAGGCGTGCGCCACCACACCTGGCTAATTTTTGTATTTTTAGTAGAGACAGGGTTTCGCTGTGTTGGCCAGGCTGGTCTCAAACTCCTGACCTCAGGTGATCTGCCCACCTTGGCCTCCCAAAGTGCTGGGATTACAGGCATGAGCCACTGCACCCAGCGTTGTGCCTTTAACTTATACATGTCTGGAATGTACATTTAAGAGTCAGCAACTCCTGGCAAATCTTTCATTATGAAACCAAAAGTCCTCAATTTGAGGACTTTGAGACCCAGTGAAGGATGGAGGGTTCTGTTCTGGCTGATCCAGGGGGTGATGACTGCTACTATGCTGGCTCTCTCGAAAGCCCACGGACACTTCCCTTCAGAGAAGGTACCATGAGAAGGGTCCCCCAAGTTTAAAATGGCTTTTGGTGGGGAAAGAATCCTATTCACCACTGCACACCATCACCCGCCAGCCAACCAGCAGACGTCCCATCTCAAGGCCCTGGTAAAGAACAAACAATTCCTTGTCACAGACCAGTTGCAGTGCCTGGTAATATCAAATCTAATAGTTCATTTAATGCCTTTGCACTTGAACCTTCTGGTGACCCTGACATATGATAATTTTCTAAGTGAGACAGTTTGTTAAAATAAAATATTGGGGTGGAGGACCTTGTACTTAACAAAGGAATCTGACTTTCAGCCTTCTCTAAAGAAGACAGAATCCTTGCCCAGTATCTGGAGCAGTGACTTATGTTTCTGGGACAAGCAGGGAAAGGGTGTTGTTCTGTTGTTCTTCACAAAGACATAATGACATAAGATGCAAGGCAGAGTGGCAAGGGTGGTGGCGTGCTTGCAATCTTGATGTGTAGGAATATTTAGCCTGAAAATAGAGGGAGTCTGGTAGGGGGTGATGGCAGAAGGCCGCATATAGGGAGACAGAGCCAGGCTTGCTGTTTTCTAGCTTTGTGAATTGGGGGGAAATCACATCATCACTTGGAGCCAGTTTCTTCACCTACATTTCGAATGACTGTGTGGCTCACCTCACTGGCTTATTTTGCATGGGGTCACTTGTGTGCAAATACGTTGAAAAATAGGGGATTATACATACTGTTATATATTACTTATAGATTATCTAAAGGACTTTCTGGCAGAAGAGGTATCAACTTACTGTTTTCTGCCTGAGAGAGCAAAACCAAGACCACTGGTAAGTGCCACCAGGGAGCTGAATGAACTTAATGGAAAATCAGAACTGTAGAGCTTTATAAAATAGTTATTGGCTGCCTTGTAAGGTAATGAGATCCCCAGTAATAGAAGTATTCAAGCAGAAGTTAGATTATCTTTAGTTAAGGATAAGTCAGGTGGAGTTGAGGGTTGAAGAGGCTTCTACATTGGATGGGAAATTGAATGAAGAGATCTTCAAGATCTTTGGGGAGTCTAAGGCCTTGTGACCTACCACCAATAGGCTGCACAATCGGAAATGTCATGCCCACGTAGCAGTGAAGTTACAATGTGTTTTATACATACATTCTCTCACTCTGCCCTCCTGAGCATACTGGCATACATGTCTGATATCTGGGAGGTACAAAGTAGAATGAGGCTGGCTGGGAGCTCAGGGACTGAGATTTTGGGCTCTTTACCACCAAGCTAATGTTTTCAATATATTGAGCACTTTCTGGCACCTTCTGTGCCAGCCCCAAATTCTAGTTCCTGGAGATACAAAGAGGATTCATGGTTCAGCCTTGAGGAATTTCATATTCATAACAAATCCAGAGGAAATATACAGGTGTCCTAGAAGGAGACTTAACAAAGTTGCTCTTCGGGCAGTGCACATGTAAGAGTACAAAGCTGTTTTAGAAACTTGCTGAATGCGATCTGCTTCATCATTTCCTCCTGCTCAAAAATCAAAACACTGGAGAAAAAGCAGAGGAAGTCCAGGCAACATACAGGCAAGCTTATACATACCCCAACCGACAATGCAGAATTTAAGGATGTATTTTCGGATGTAAGTATTAAATACTTTGACAAGGGCCAGGTACATATGGAATGCTTCTAGGCCCATCCATGTGAATGAGACCAAGAGAAAATAATGAAGAAATACAGCCACTGAAATGCAGACGCCTTGCATCTTATACAGAGCAATCCACGAGTCCAGGAGGAAGACCAGGTTCAGCAAAAGCAGAGCAGCACACAGCTGGATGAGGATTTTGGAAGGATAATCCCTCCGGATCTTTCTAAAAGGAAAGGATGAGAACAAGAATTAGCCTTCTACTCTGCCAACCCCCCATCTTTTTTTTTGGTTTAAGATAAGCTCTGGCTCTGTCACCCGGGCTGGAGTGCAGTAACGTGATCTCAGGTCACTGCAACCTCCGCCTCCCAGGCTCAAGCGATCTTGCCACCTCAGCCTCCTGAGTGGCTGGTACTACAGGTACTCATTACCACACCCTGCTAATTTTTTGTATTTTTTTTGTAGAGACAGGGTTTCGCCATGTTGCCCAGGCTGGTCTTAGACTCCTGGGCTTAAGCAATCTTGCTGCCTTGGCCTCCCAAAGTGTTGGAATTACAGAGGCATGAGTTACCACACCTAGCAATAACCCTTATGTAAGCATATCTGTCAGGCTCTTTGAGTTTTAAGCAATTTATTTTTATTCTTTGGTAAATGTCTATATGCATAAATTTCCTCTCTTTGAGTGTGTGTTTATATGGGGGGCGGGGCTTAAAACCAACAACAACAAAGGAAAAATCTAAACAGAATCGTCTGTGATAACCATGAGGAGAATTTGTGTCTGTATTTCTGTGGGATCTTTTACATGCTGACTGTTGGCCCAGACTTTTAAATAGTTTAGAGTAGACTCTACTGAGCACTCGCCCTGTTTCTCCCAAACTACTTTCAGAAGCATTGGTGCTGCTTCTCATAGAGTCTGCTATATTCAGATCTTCAAAATTTAACCAAGATTCCCATATTATTGTATGTTATTAGGTAAAATGAGATCATGGAAAGAAGAGTATATAGCTAAATGTAATAGCATAGGAGAAGCCAGCTAATGGATGACATGTTCATGTTTATGCATGCAAAATTAGATCCGGTGAAATCATTCTGAGTAATGGCTGGCCTTATGGTTATTTAGTCTCACCAATAATATTTCCAAAGGCTCACTAGAAGATCTGTAGTCACAGCTAGAACCTAACTTTGGCACTGAAAATAAATTTTTTACATTTTCTGATCAGTGTCCAAAATCTAAATCCAAGAACCTACATATTGTTTCATTTCATTAATGCAATAAAAATGCCTATGTCCTTCTTTTCCATTAGAATTTGTTGAAATTACCCCAAAAGCAACCAAAGGGACCTGTCTGGTAAGTCAAAAGGAAAGGCTGTTTTTTAGAATGGCATTCTTGCTGCAGAGCTACACTCACTGAGTGTCTATTTTTTTCAGTAAAGCTTTTACACCCTTATTTCTCTCCATCCCCACACCAGTTAATGTATTTAATCAGTATAATTTAGAAATATAATTTATTAAACATAGTTCTTATGCTGTACATGGTGCTGTGGTCTATTTTGGATTGTAAGTCTCTGGGTTTTGGGGCCTGCATCCTTCATTCATTTCACACTTTATGTCTATCAGGTACTGGGCGTCATTCTGGGGTACAAAGATGATTCTGACACAACCCCTGCCTTCAGGGAGTCCACAGACTAGTGTGAGGACACAAGCATATAAACCAAAAAGTCCCATAAAGTTGATACATAGGTGCTCCACTAGCTGGGTGTACAGGGTAAGGCAGGCCGAGGAAAGGGCTTAGTTAATAAATGTTGGCAATGGAGGTGAGTGCTGAGTCCTAAATCCAAATTTCCAGTTGTGGATACTCACTCAAAAGCTACGTAGGTTACAAGGGTCACTGACAGAAAAATTGATGAAAGCCCACAACCAATATATGTAATAAACGTCAGAGCCATCGTTTGAGCAGGCAGCACAGATGTCCTAGATAGGTCCTGGAAAATGAAATATTGCTTTTAGTAATCAAATATTTTAAAATAAATACAAGACTTATGATTGATCAAGTATTCTAGGGATCCATTCATAGTCTATTCAACAAACCTATGAGGTAGGCACAATTATTACTATCAGGTAAAGATAAGGAAACAGACGCAGAGAGGTTAAGTAACTTGCTCGAGGACACACAGAAAGTGGAGAAGCCAGGATTCCAATTCAGGTCTGGCACACTCCAAAGCCCACGTACTTGATCACTGCATTATAGTGCAATGGAAAGGCACTGGACTAGGAGCCTAAAGACTGCGATTTAGCTCCTGCCTCTTACATTTCTTAGTTCTATGACTGTGGGCAATTATCTAACAAGTGAGTCTTAATTCTGATTTTAATGAAATGACAATAGCAACTCCCCATTCTACCTATCTTGCAGGACTGTTGGGATGATTACATAAGAGCATTTATGTCAAAGTGTTTTGTAAAATCTTAAAGTGCATTGCAAACTAAACCATTTTATTACTCATCCTAATCTGAATTCCTTAGTTCTCTTTATTATTTAAAAGAGAAAAACTTAAATGTAAAAAGAGAATGTGAAAAAATACTTGTCTTTCATGTTCAAGTATTTTCCTTCAGGTACATTTGCTTATTAGAAGAGAAATCTCTCTCTCTCTTTTTTTTTTTTTT
>NW_016824157.1:184416-188722 GCF_001698545.2 Rhinopithecus bieti
TGCAAAAGTAATTGCAGTATTTGCCTTTTTTTTTTTTTTTTTAAAGGTAAAAACCACAATTACTTTTACACCAGCCTAATAGTTAAGACACAGGGTTCTGTGAGGACCTGACCTGCAGCATCTCTATGTAAAATAGCTTCTACTTCTATTCCTCTGGTTGCTACTAAATTAAAGAAAGGAAGTGCAGGCCGGGCACGGTGGCTCACGCCTGTAATCCCAACACTTTGGGAAGCCGAGTTGGGCAGATCACCTGAGGTCAGCAGTTTGAGACCAGCCTGGCCAACATGGCGAAACCCCATCTCTACTAAAATATAAAATTAACAGGGTGTGGTGGCAGGCACCTGTCATCCTAGCTACTTGGGAGGCTGAGGGAGGGGAATATCTTGAACCCAGGAGGCGGAGGCTGCAGTGAGCCAAGATCGCACCACTGCACTCAACCCAGGGCGACAGAGCGAGACTCCATCTCAAAAAAAAGGGGAAGAAAAAAAAAAAGAAAGAAAGGAAGTGTAATAAGGACAGGAGGCCCCAAGAAGGAAAGGAAACATTTTAAGGATGCATAGAAATAGCTGAAAAGTGCAAGATGACTGCAGATCCCAGGGAGACTGTAGCAGCAGACACACCAAGTTAGTGTCAAGTCCTCATAGAACCATGTGCACTGCACTTGTAAAGGGAAGACTGTGAAAATTAAAAGGGAGACTTGGTTTCCTTGGGTGTTTGCAGTCCCCAGTCCCTCTAAATAGGTGGACAGAAAACACTAGAAACAGGAATGATATTCAGCACCACTATATACAGCAGTGTAGTTCTAACACTTGTTATAATATTGAAATGTGATGATAAGTAGCTGACACCCCTTCCTACTCTTCCAACTGCCTAGAACCCTCTGCTGGATACTACCCATGCCAGCTTCCAAAATTCAGCTGCTAAAGGGTTAACGCAGGGTATAACAGGGACCTCTGACATCCTGCACCAGCCAAGACCAACGTCTTCTTTTTTTTTTTTTTTGCGACGGAATATTACCTGTTGCCCAGGCTGGAGTGCAGTGGTGCAATCTTAGCTCACTGCAACCTCCGCGTCCTGAGTTCAAGCCATTCTCCTGCCTCAGCCTCCTGAGTAGTTGGGATTACAAGTGCATGCCACCACGCCCGGCTAATTTTTGTATTTTTAGTAAAGACGGGGTTTCACCATGTTGTCCAGGCTGGTCTTGAACTCCTGACCTCCAGTGATCCACCTGCCTTGGCCTCCCAAAGTGCTGGGATTACAGGTGTGAGCCACTGCGCCCGGCTTGATTCTGTGGTGCCTCTCTGTTCTAGATGCCAAATATTTTGAATATCACCCCAGACTATAAGCAGTAATTGCCTCAATCATGAAATACAACGTGGACTACAATCACACATAAGAGAATGTTTTTTTCTGACATCAATTACAACGTACCTGAAGATTTGCAGGGTCTTGGGCCACAAAGGTAGTTGTGTTGAAACTACTGGCATTCACTCTGATCACGGCCAGAGCTAAAGAAGGGGAGGTTAGACTTATGGTCTTGTTTGAAAAGTTCAGCTGTAGGCCAATGTCATCCACTACTTTCAGCAATCTGTAAAGAAAGGTGGGCAGTTTGTTTGTTTGTTTGTTTGTTTGTTTAGAGACGGAGTCTCGCTCTGTTGCCAGGCTGGAGTACAGTGGCATGATCTCGGCTCACTGCAACCTCTGCCTCCTGGGTTCAAGCAATTCTCCTACCTTAGCCTCCCGAGTAGCTGGGACTACAGATGCACACCACCATGCCTAGCTAATTTTTTGTATTTTAGTAGAGACGGGGTTTCACCATGTTGGCCAGGATGGTCTTGATCTCCTGACCTCGTGATCCACCCGCCTCAGCCTCCCAAAGTGTTGGGTGCAGTGGCGCCATCTTGGCTCCCTGCAACCTCCACCTCCTGGGTTCAAGCGATTGTGCTGCTTCAGCCTCCTGAGTAGCTGGGACTACAGACACGCATCATCACACCTGGCTAATTTTTGTATTTTTAATAGAGACGGGGTTTCACCATGTTAGCCAGGCTGGTCTCAAACCCCTGACCTCAAGCGATCTGCCCGCCTCAGCCTCCCAAAGTGCTGGGATTACAGGCATGAGCCACAGTGTGCAGCCTCAAGGTTGGCAGTGTAGATTTGGCAGGCCTGCTCTGTCTCCTCATTCTAAGCAGAATATAGAGTAGCAACCTGAGAAACCATGATGTACCTGGTATTTGGGAGTAAAAGACTTGGTGATATTAATCATGTGAGCAGCATCTTTGTCTTTGGAGGGTCCCCTCTCACCACCACTTCAGTTTGCTAAGTCGTACCTTTGAGCCAGAGGGGCCAGCATGTCGGGCGGGGAATGAAGAAGTTTGCTGACTTGGTTTATCATTTCTCCTGCAAGGTTAGGCTCCAGGCTGCCGAAGGACAGAGCCTTCTCCATCTGCGACACTTGGTTCTCAAGATCAGAAATACTGCTGGTGTTGACGATGTCTGTATCAAAGAGCCAAATCGTGTTATGAACACACAATGGAAAACCCACTAATAAAGATAAATGTACATAGACCCTGTGATATGGCAAACTCACCCCTGGGTATTTGCCCCAGATAAATGAAAACATATGTCTTAGGAAGACTTATTCATGAAATGTTTACAGTGGCCTTTTTCATAATAGTTCCAAACTAGAAACAACCCAAATGCCCATCAACTGGAGAATGAATCAACAAACTGTGGTACCTCCAACCAGTGAAATATTATTCCATGATAAAAATGAATTAACTTTAAATACACGCAACGGCATGGGTGGATCTCCAATTTGCCAATGCATTATGTGAAGTGAAAGAAGCCAAACTCAAAAGGCCACATACTGAGTCTCTTCATATGATATTCTAGAAAAATCCAAAAAACTATAGGGAAAGAGATCAGTGGTGGCCAGGGCCTGGGGTGAGGGGCTAGGTTTTGACTTTGAAGGGGATACAAGGGAACTTTGGGAGTAGGTGGGAAACTTATGTATCTTGATCATGATGGTGGCTACGTGACTGTGGGTGTTTCCAACTGCACAGAACTGCAAAAATTTGATTTAACCATAAAATTGGATACATTTTACTGTATGTAAATTATACTTCAATAAATCTAACTAAAAAATATAAAGCACATCAGTGTATTTAGTATACACTTATATAAGCACAAGTATGCTTGTATTTAATTTATATCATGTGTACAGGATTTTATGTGGATTGCTGGAAGCTCTTTTGTGAAAAAGAGAATATTATGGGCCAGGCACGGTGACTCATGCCTGTAATCCCAGCACTTTGGGAGGCTGAGGCAGGTGGATCACCTGAGGTCAGGAGTTCGAGACCAGCCTGACCAACATGGGGGAATCCCGTCTCTACTAAAAATATTTTAAAAAGTAGTCGGGTGTGGTGGCATGTGCCTGTAGTCCCAGTTACTCGAGGGGCTGAGGCACGAGAATCGCTTGAACCCAGGAGGCAGAGGTTGCGGTGAGCCGAAATTGCGCCACTGCACTCCAGCCTGGGTGACAGAGTGAGACTCTCTCTCTCAAAAAAAAGAATATTATGAAATCCACAGCTGGACTATCACCTGTAAGTCTGATTTTTAATAGTGTTTTTAATAGGGAAACAATGATACAAACCTGTCTTTAACAACAGACAACTCTTAATTTCACCACTTAACATCCTATTATTTTGCCTATTCCGGTCAAATCTTTATGCATGTGTATTTACACTGTTATAAACATGGTGTGCAAACTATTTGTTGTTGGGCTATTTTCACCTCACATCAAGACTTGTAAATGCCCCCAAGTTTCTGTATATTTCTGTTTCTGTTCTAATGACTTACATGGTCGCATAATAGTCATTGTGTTGGAGTAGCATATCTTATTTAATCATTCCTGTCTTCTGGAACCATTAAGTTTATTCTAATTTTTAGCTCCTGGGTAACACCTCAATCTCTATCTTTTATGCATATGTCACTTTGCTTCTTGTCGCCCCAGGAATACACAGGCACCAGAGGCCACCGTGATAGTGTTTTGTGTAGCCTGTTAGGCTGAATCTAAGGATTGTTGGGAATTAGCTTTGGGAAGGTGGGCATCTTAGGCCCAGGCTAATGAACTTCAATTTTACTTTATTCTTCATCAGTCATTTGGACCTTCCTTTGACTAGAGCCCCAATGATTTTCTAATTTGGCTGAAAATATTAATATTTATAAAAAATTATTGGCTGGGCACAGTGGTTCACACCTATAATCCCAACGCTTTTGGAGGTTGAGGTGGGAGGATCACTTGAGC
>NW_016824157.1:191265-196640 GCF_001698545.2 Rhinopithecus bieti
AAAAAAAAAAGAAATGTTGGTTGAATGAAAACAATGAATCAAGCTGGGGCAAAAGGGGTGGTCCCCAGCTTCTACATCAGCTATGTCTTCAAGGTTCCTTTAGCTCAGTGGTTCTCAACCTTGGCTGTGCATGAGAACTACCCAGAACATTGTTTTTTTTTTTTTGAGATGGAGTCTCACTCTTGTCACCCAGACTGGGGTGCAGTGGCATGATTTTGGCTCACTGCAACCTCTGCCTCCTGGGTTCAAGTGATTCTCTTGCCTCAGCCTCCCGAGTAGCTGGGACTACAGGCAGCCGCCACCACGCCTGGCTACTTTTTGTATTTTTAGTAGAGATGGGGTTTCGCTGTGTTGGCCAAGCTGGTCTCGAACTCCTGACCTCCAGTGATCTGCCCACCTCAGCCTCCCAAAGTGCTGGGACTACAGGCATGAACCACTGTGCCTGGGTCAGAACACTTTTTAAAACATATATGTATATAGATTTCTGTGGCCTACTCCTCTGTGTTTGATTCAGCTGGTCTTGGGATGGGGCATGTGTATTTTCTAAACTCTCTGGCGATTTTCTTGGGCATCAAAGGTGGAGAAGTCGTCACCTACTCTCTGGCACAAGATCTGTCAGTCTTGAGACACCTAGGGAGGAACAACTAGAGGAGGAGCAACAAATTATTACCCAGGGAATATTTGCCCAGGGAAGCCTCTGATCGATCTAGTTTTAGATGGAGACTTAGAACACCAATGAGAATGTGTTCTTAGAGCTTCTCTAGGGTGAGAAGAGGAGGAATATTAGGTCAAGGGGCCTAAAGCAATTCACATCTATAAAAAGAAAAGCCTGCTTGGTCCAGTCTGGCTGGTCACTTGGCCATAGGCCTCCCTGCATCCCCTGACGTTTGGGGCAATGAGGATAAAGGGGTGTCAGTCAGAAACGTCATGAGTCAAAAAGCCTAGACTTGGCCGGGTGCGGTGGCTCATGCCTGTAATCCCAGCACTTTGGGAGGCCGAAGCGAGTGGATCACCTGAGGTCAGGAGTTCCAGACCAGCCTGGCTAACATGGCAATACCCCGTCTCTACTAAAAATACAAAAATTAGCCAGGCGTGGCGGTGGGTGCCTATAATCCCAGCTACTCGGGAGGCTGAGGCAGGAGAACCGCTTGAACCCAGGTAGCGGAGGTTGCAGTGAGTCAAGATTGTACCACTGCACTCCAGCCTGGGTGAAAGAGTGAAACTCTGTCTCAGAAACAAACATACAAACAAACAAACAACCTTCACTTGGGCTCCAGCTCTCACTACTCCTGTGGACAATTTACCCAACATCTCTCAGACTCCATTCCCTAAGCTGTACACTGTAGCAACCCACCTGGCCAAGTTGGGGTAAAGGTGCTTTGCAAAGTGTACATTAAATTTTCTTCAGCTTATCTGGGGACCTGCAGAAGGCAGACCCCCAACACAGGCTCCCATTCACTGGGCTCAACTGTGAAGAGGTTGCCTTCTACTCCTGTCACTTATGCTAGTCGGAGCCCTCCATCCACGTGAGGCACATAGGGAAGTGGCAGAGCAGTGGTAGGCGATGCCAGCAGCACATCTGAAACCCTCAGAGCACCTTGGCACCAATGCCTGGGCTCCCACTCCAAACCAGCTGACCTGGAACCTCTGGCGGTGGGTGCAGGTGCCCATTTTGATGCACGTCATTTTAATGTGCTTTTTTNATTTTCCTTCAGGTACATTTGCTTATTAGAAGAGAAATCTCTCTCTCTCTTTTTTTTTTTTTGAGATAGCATCTCTCTCTGTTGCCCAGGCTGGAGTACAATGAGGTGATTTTGGCTCACTGCAACCTCCACCTCCCAGGATCAAGTGATTATCCTGCCTCAGCCTCCTGAGTAGCTGGGACTACAGGTGTGTACCACCACGCCCGGCTAATTTCATATTTTTAGTAGAGACGGAGTTTCACCATGTTGGCCAGGCTGGTCTCGAACTCCTGACCTCAAGTGATCCACCCACCTCAGCCTCCCAAAGTGCTGGGATTACAGGCGTGAGCCACCACACCTGGCAAGGAGTAATCTCATTGGTATATAAATCAGCCACAATATCATATCTGCTGATCTGTCTAATCCATCAGATTAGACATTATAGTGTGATGCCCAGCTACCCCCAGACCCAGAATTTAAGGCCATGTGGCACAGGCATATTACCAGTAGAATGCCGAAGCTTGTTAGATGGCTACAGGTACAGATGGTTTCATTCAATCTCCTGTCTTTGACGGAGCAGCCATCGTCTGACCAGCCTCCTCTGCCACCTGTTGGCATTGGGAAAAGTATCTGTCCCATCAGCAAGGCCACAGCACCAGTGACTTCACACCCTCCCCAATTAACCCACTCAAGAGTTTGAAAAGGTTATGACTAGAACTTACCATTTCTGCCCAAGTCCCAAAATACACATCTCACTGTTAACTTATCCTGTGGTAGAAAGATAAATCACAAATAATTAATTTAGTGAACTAAAACAAACAAAAAAACAAAAAAAAAACTGAAAAGTTTTTGGAAAAAAAAAAAAAAAACAACTGTGGTTTTTTAAATTTCAGAATCTTAGGCTTAATTTTTGGAGAGTTCTTATTTTATATGGTCCCTAGAAGCAAGTGAGCCCTAAATAGACCAGCATTTCTTAAGCTCATCAATCGTGCATAGGAATCAATTTGGGGCCTTGTGAAAATGCACATTCTGACTCAGTGGGTCTGGGTTGGGGCCTGAGACTCTGCATTTCTAGCAAACTCTCAGGTGATGCTGATGCTGCGGGTCTGTGGACCACACTGTGAGTAGTGAGGTCGTAGATGATGCTTAGTGTGGACTGAGCTGAGAATGAGACCTGCAGCCACAGATCCACACACACTGATATCTGATATTTCACAGTTGTTAAGAGCTTGCTTTTGCACTGATTCTTCCTGGAAATTTAGTGGTCAATTTTTTTTTTTTTTTTTTAAACAGGGTCTCACTTTGTCACCCAAGCTGGAATGCAGTGGCCCAAACACAGCTCACTGCAGCCTTGAGCTCCCGGGCTTGTGATCCTCCCACCTCAGCCCTCCAAGTAGCTGGAACTACAGGCGCCTGCCACCACGCCCAGCTAATTTTTGTATCTTTGCAGAGATGGGGTTTTGCCATGTTGCCCAAGCTGGTCTCGAACTCCTGAGCTCAGACAATCTGCCTGCCTCAGCCTCTCAAAGTGCAGGGATGACAGTGTGAACCACCGCACCTGCCCTGGTCAATTATTAAGTGTGTTAAAACCCAATGGAGAGGTGTGATTCTAGTCCTACACACTACTCCAACGGGGCTGAAGCTTCTTTCTGCCTGATCTGCCTTTTGCCGGCCATGCCTTGCAAGCATAGTTTGTACAAGGTGTTCTTGGTCAATGACCAGATGGCACTGGCCTCTCCCCACCTGGCTCGGGTTGACGTGCTTTAATGTGACTGTCACGTTTCTTGTCAAGTTCCTGACGGTCAGGTTTGCAACACTCGATGATATGACGTAGCTGATCAGAGAGAGGTTCTCCAGGGAAGGATCCTGGCACATGAAGATGGCAAGGGTAAATGAGATATTGTCAGAGTTTTAGAGCTAGAAGGAACACTAAGGAATATTCTGTCCACATTGCTTATCTTACAATGTAGGTCAGAAATCGAGGAACAAGGAGGAAAGTGACTTTCCCAAGGGATCACAATGAGAGAAACAGAGCTCGTTCTACGATACAATGCTCTAACTACTGAGCTAAACTGCACAGATTGACAAAACAGGATTTTGTGAATCTTTAAAGGGAACATAGCATTAAGCCATTTAAGCTGTGTTTCCCCAAGCAAGTCACTTAACCTCTCTCTGCGCCTCCATGGCTTCATCTGTAAAATGGGATAATAATAGTTCCTTCCTCTCAGGGTTGCTGAGAGGATTAGAGTTAACATTTGTAACTGCTTAGGATAGTGCTTGGCAATTAGTAAATATAAATACTACGTAACTGTCAGTTACTGTTATTTATCATCACCAGTATCGTTAGGCTGTGTTTTAAAATGAACTGCAACATTTCGGCAATTCATTTGACTTACAGCAGCCTTAAGAATATTCGAGCACTAAAAGAAATGAAATGCCCTCGTCTCCAAATAAAACCCAAGCCAAAAGCAGTGAGCAGCAGTTTTACCTGAAACAAGGCAGGTGTTTCAAAGAAATTGAACTGAACCCTGGAAGCTAGCTCCATGTCATTAGCTGGTAAATTATTCATCAGCGATGAAGGAAGAGTAATTGTGCCAATACTGTTCTCAGGAGCTTGGGTTTCCAGAGAAACCTGAAAATCAAGTGGAAGATAAGAATAAATATCTGGAGCTAGTATAATGAGATGGAAAACACACCTATTAGGTTGGTGCAAAAGTAATTGCAGTATTTGCCTTTTTTTTTTTTTTTTTAAAGGTAAAAACCACAATTACTTTTACACCAGCCTAATAGTTAAGACACAGGGTTCTGTGAGGACCTGACCTGCAGCATCTCTATGTAAAATAGCTTCTACTTCTATTCCTCTGGTTGCTACTAAATTAAAGAAAGGAAGTGCAGGCCGGGCACGGTGGCTCACGCCTGTAATCCCAACACTTTGGGAAGCCGAGTTGGGCAGATCACCTGAGGTCAGCAGTTTGAGACCAGCCTGGCCAACATGGCGAAACCCCATCTCTACTAAAAATATAAAAATTAACAGGGTGTGGTGGCAGGCACCTGTCATCCTAGCTACTTGGGAGGCTGAGGGAGGGGAATATCTTGAACCCAGGAGGCGGAGGCTGCAGTGAGCCAAGATCGCACCACTGCACTCAACCCAGGGCGACAGAGCGAGACTCCATCTCAAAAAAAAGGGGGAAGAAAAAAAAAAAAGAAAGAAAGGAAGTGTAATAAGGACAGGAGGCCCCAAGAAGGAAAGGAAACATTTTAAGGATGCATAGAAATAGCTGAAAAGTGCAAGATGACTGCAGATCCCAGGGAGACTGTAGCAGCAGACACACCAAGTTAGTGTCAAGTCCTCATAGAACCATGTGCACTGCACTTGTAAAGGGAAGACTGTGAAAATTAAAAAGGGAGACTTGGTTTCCTTGGGTGTTTGCAGTCCCCAGTCCCTCTAAATAGGTGGACAGAAAACACTAGAAACAGGAATGATATTCAGCACCACTATATACAGCAGTGTAGTTCTAACACTTGTTATAATATTGAAATGTGATGATAAGTAGCTGACACCCCTTCCTACTCTTCCAACTGCCTAGAACCCTCTGCTGGATACTACCCATGCCAGCTTCCAAAATTCAGCTGCTAAAGGGTTAACGCAGGGTATAACAGGGACCTCTGACATCCTGCACCAGCCAAGACCAA
>NW_016824157.1:199960-201943 GCF_001698545.2 Rhinopithecus bieti
GGAGGGAGGATATTGAAGAGAGAGCAGTGCAAATTTGAAGAAATATGAAGTCATTTAGCAGAAGCTCCTTATCCCCTGGTGATGCTAGCACCAGGGTGGAGGAGGTGGGTACCAAAATCAATCTAATGTCACCAAAACTTGGCTTTGCCTCCCCATCCTCCAAATTCTAGAGGAAGACCTGCCTCTTACTCACAGAGCTGAAACTCCAGCGTATCCAGATTTCTCTCAGCTTCTTTCCCTCTTGCCTTTATCTCTGTACCACTAAGCCCACTTTGGACCCGGGAGCCCTTGGCGGTTTCCACAGCGTTCTCACGTACACCTTCATTCTCAGCCTCATGCAGTTAGTGTGATGATTTTGATCCTCACATAGAACAGGCAGAGGCAAGAGGAGCTTGTTCCAGATCACACTGTCTGCGAGGGCCCGTGCGGACCCAAGCCTGGGTCTTCACAATGTTTCTCCCCTCCTGCCACTACCTTGGCTCAGTCCTAGCTCAGTCACTCCGTGACTGACTGACTTTCAGATCTGCCAATTTTTTATTTTGTCTTCTGTCTAAACTGAGCTGCAATGTTTAATAGATCAAAAGTTTACTCTTCAGGGTGTTGAAAACAGTGTCCCAACCACCTTTTGTAGGAGAAAGAAACCTAGAAAATCTCCAACTCTATCAAATGAGATCTGTGCTTGCCCCTTAGAGCGATTTCTCCATTATCTTGGTCAAAACAATGGAACTCAGCCACAGCCAAGAAGCAAAGTGACAACTGCATGAAAGATACCTGGGAGCTAAAAAGTAGAATAAACTTAATGGTTTCAGAAGAGAGGAATGATTAAATTAGATATGCCACCTCAACACAATGACTATTATGCAACCACATAAGTCATTAGAACATTAGAATGCCTAAAGGAAAGCTCTAGAAATCAAGTGAACATCATACAAAGAAAGGCTCAACATGGTCTTATCATAGATGTCTTGATTGGCAGATTGGCCGCTGTTCAAGTGGCATCTTACATTTACCTGTCTGGACAGGAGGTGCGCTGGTAGTGATGACATTCGCAGGGGCAGACACGGTGGGAGAGGAAAATGAGGCTTTCACAGGAGGTGGGGTGCCGGAAACATGGGTTTGGGGCATAGGGGAAGAGATCATTTCAGACTGTGGGGGCATGTCAATGGCAGGGCTGGAAGCTATGGGAGCTGAAGGCTGAGGTGAAAGGGGGTGAATCTCCCCTATTGGAGAGAGAACATTGTGGGTCACCGGTGAATAATCTGGGGGCTCAGCAAAAGAGGTAGCACTGGGGACCTGGGAAAGCACAGTGGCCCGAGGCACCACTGGGATGGATTGGCTGGAAGAAAATGGTGGGCCACGTGGATGGTCAGCAAGACAGACAATGGGATCCTGCAGGTCACTAAAGGAACAAATCAGAGAGATACATGTGAGACACGAATGAGCTACAGAGGGGCGAGTCTTTCCCCTCTGGCAATCATCTGACACCGTGAAGTTGACGTAGTTACATCAGGGACATGACACTTCCAGCCTCTGCCATTTCACACCCTCTGTGCACCTGCCACTAGCCCCCAGCGCCTGCCCACTTCTACCACCTACTTCCTGGGACAGGAATGAGCAAGGAGAGATGCTCTTCTGTGACTCCCCAGTTCACTGCTGCTCTGTGGCTCTATGTCTCATGGTCACTCAATTGAGGGGATCTTCTCTGTGCTCCCGGGGGAGGGGAACTGTGAAATGCCTCGTGACCCAACTGGTTTTCATATACTAGGAATCTATCTTAATCAACTTTACACTGCTATAGCCTGGCATAGTGGTAGCTGACCCATGGTAACTGACCAAGAAATGTTGGTTGAAGGCTGGGCGCGGTGGCTCAAGCCGGTAATCCCAGCACTTTGGGAGGCCGAGACGTGCGGATCATGAGGTCAGGAGATCGAGACCATCCTGGCTAACATGGTGAAACCCTGTCTCTACTAAAAATACAAAAAA
>NW_016824157.1:206335-211093 GCF_001698545.2 Rhinopithecus bieti
AAAAAAAAAAAAAAAAAAAAAAAAAACAAAGCAAAACTCATAATGCCAGCAGGCAGGTCATTCATGGGGAATCACAGTGAACACTTTCATTCATGTCCTTCCTGTTTTTTTCTATGTATATTTCTACACACCTGTGGTCACATCATGTGTGACTTTCAGAGTCTTTTGCTATTTTGGAGCACCCATCTCCCAGTTTCCCTCCATTGGAGGAATGATTTTAAGGCATCAATTCTCAACTCTCGTTGCACATTAGAATCACCAGCAGGGCTTATATTTTATTTATTTATTTATTTTGAGACAGGGTATTGCTCTGTTGCCCAGGCTGGAGTGCTGAGGAATGAACATAGCTCACTGCAGCCTTGAGTTCCTGGGCTCAAGTGATTCTCCCACCTCAGACTACAGGCACGTGTTACGATGCCCAGCTTTTTTTTTTTTTTTTTTTTTTTCCAATTTTAGTAGAAACGAGATCTCGCCCAGGCTGATCTTGAAATCCTGAGTTCAAGCAGTTCTCCCACCTGGGCCTTCCAAAGTGCTGAGATTATAGGCGTGAGCTACTGCGCCTGGTGCAGAGGGGCCTTAATGCCTAAGCTATATCCTAGACCAATTAAATCAGAATCTCTGAGCCTGGTGACTGGGAATCAGCATTTTTTTAACTTTTTATTGGAACTAATTTTAGGCTTACAGAAATACTATAAAAACAATACAAACAGCTCTGTATACCTCCCATGTAGCTTGGTCGCCCACTGTTAACATCTAACATCCAGAATTAGACCCAAATGCCTACCAAAATTTAGTATATGACAAAGGTGACATCTCGGATCACTGGGGAAAAGATGAACTTTTTCATATTTAAATACATAAAATTGTTTCAAAATTTGCATGACAGAAAACATGATAAAGTCAAAAGACAACTAAAATACTGGGAGAAAATATTTGCAACATATACCATAGATATGCATATAAAGAGCTAATATGCACAATATATAAAGTACTTTTTTTTTTTTTGAGACAGAGTCTCGCACTTTCGCCCAGGCTGGAGTGCAGTGATGCGACCTCGGCTCACTGCAAGCTATGCCTCCCGGGTTCACACCACTCTCCTGCCTCAGCCTCCTGAGTAGCTGGGACTACAGGCGCCCGCTGCCACGCCTGGCTAATTTTGTTTTGTATTTTAGTAGAGACGGGGTTTCACCACGTTAGCCAGGATGGTCTCGATCTCCTGACCTCATGATCCACCCGCCTTGGCCTCCCAAAGTGCTGGGATTACAGGCGTGAACCACTGTGCCTGGCTAAAGTACTCTTAAATAATGGATCAGATATCAATTAGAAAAAGTACAGAAAAGACATGTACATGTAATTCACAAAAGATACAAAATGGCCCCAAGTATATGAAAAAAAGTTCAGACTCTGCCTTAGTAAGAGAAATGTTGATTAAAGTAACACTGAGATACCATTTCTCACGGATCAGACTGTCAAAGATGTTTTTTAAATGACAAAACATTTAGTTGGTGAGCCTTGGGAGTCAGTGTTTTTAATGCTCCTCAGGTGATTCTAATGTGCAGCTAAGATTTCAAACCACTGGTTTAAGGCAACTGTCCAAGTGGAAATTTACTTCATGCTGCAGAAAACCGCATTTTCCCTGAAATTGAAAGCCTTCTTTACTCCCCAAGTTCTAAAACTCCTTAGCTAGCATGGTGATTTTTTTTTTTTTTTTTTTTTTTTTTTTTAAGGAGAAGGGTCAGTATGTTTGTTACATACCACTGAAGCTTTTCCAACTCTTCTGGGGAGGAAGGGCAGGGTGTCCTGACAGAACAGCAGCAGTGTTCTAGGGGAGACAAAAGGAAAAGGAACAAGAAAAATGCACGGTCAAGAACAAAGCAAGGTGGCAGCTCAGAACCATTAAGTATCATGGTTTCTACACTGCCTGCATTTAAAAGAGCAATTGTCTAAAACAGGTGATAAAATAGATTGGATGCCATTATACTGACAATGATATACTGTATACATAGTAGTGCTCAAAAATATTTATTGATTTTTTGGGGGGTTATATGCATGCCATACTAATCACTCTTCAGTAACTCCAAGAGGAATTCACAAGTAAACACATCTTGGAGGACATGATGTTAAGTGAAATAAGCCAGGTACAGAAAGACAAATACCGCATGATCTCACTCAGATGTGGAATCTAAAAAGTCAAACTCATAGAAACAAAGAGTGAAATGCTGTTTACTGGGGGGTCAGAGGTGGAGGGATTGGGGAGATGTTGGACAAAGGACACAAAATTTCAGTTAGGCAGGAGGAATAAAAGAGATCTATTGTACAACATGATGACTACAGTTAATAAGAATGTGTTGTATGCTTGAAAAGAGAGTAGATCTTAAATGTTCTTACCACAAAAAATGATAGGTATGTGAGGTAATGCAAATGTTAAATAGTTGATATAGCCATTCCGCGATGTATAGCAAAACATCACATTGTACACCACAAATATGTACAATTTTTGCTTGTCAATTAAAAAAGTGGACATATCCCAGTAGCAATCCATTGAACACTCCAAAAAGAATTCTCCTTCTCAGCAGGGTTTATCATATTATCAAATAAGACATATTAAAACTTTATTAGCGGGGAGGGAGAGCATTAGGACAAACGCCTAATGCATGTGGGGCTTAAAACCTAGATGACAGGTTGATGGGTGCAGCAAACCACCATGGCACATGTATACCTATGTAACAAACCTGCACGTTCTGCACATGTATCCCAAAACTTAAAGTAAAATAAAATAAAATAAAAAACTTTATTAGCAAGCAGGAAAAATAACCTTCTAGGGCTCTTTAAAAATTGCCCAATGGACAGGCATGGTGGCTCATGCCTGTAATCCCAGAACTTTGGGAGGTCAAGGCAGGAGGATCACTTGAGCCAAGGAGTTCAAGAACAACCTGGGCAACATAAGGAGACTTCATCTCTATTAAAAATGTTAAAATTAGTTGGGTGTGGTGGTGCATGCCTGTAGTCCCAGCTACTCGGGAGGCTAAGGTAGGAGGATCACCTGAATCTGGGAAGTGGAGGCTACAGTGAGCTATGATTGCGTCACTGAGCCTGGTGACAGACTGAGACCCTGCCTCAAAAAAAAAAAGAGAGAGACAGAAATTGCCCAAGGACAAAGGAGTCAAAACAGAAAGCTGTAACATATGTAAATTTATTAATTACATTTTCAATTAGAAAAATAACACATTAAAAGCCACATGAAGATTAATGCAGTAATAATAGCAATAATAGACAACTTACCCATCGGTCGAATCTTTACTCTTTCCAAAGCAGCTATTACAGCACATGCATTCATTGTATTATTCAGTTTTATTGTGAATGTACAATTTAATGTGCTGTAAAGAGAAATATACATAACCAGAGTGTTACTGAATGGGAAACCTACCTACATGTTTGTAATTGCTTTTGCAAACTTAGAGTGAGGAAAGGGGATACTGATACTGTTAACTTGTGATGTCACCCCAATAAGCTTGTAAGTACCCATTTACCACAGTCTGAATTTTACCCAAAAAGACTTTATATTAAGAGACATTTATGGAGGTTCACATTCACAGATGTTGCAAACCAGAGACTCTGACCACACACAGGTGCTGGCTCATTTTGCCTGCCTACACAATGAACAGGCAGGGGTGAAACTTGGTTGCAGAGACAAGCAGGCACCTTGACATCTTTAATCTCACCCCCCAAACACTAGCTGGCCACTTGCCTGGTGTCTATAAACATCTGAGTTTCCATCATCGGAGGCCTTTCACATGACAGTCTAGATGAACATCAAGATCTTTTTTTTTTTTTTTTTTTTTTTTTTTTCAGACGGAGTCTCACTCTGTCGCCCAGGCTGGAGTGCAGTGGCCAGATCTCAGCTCACTGCAAGCTCCGCCTCCCGGGTTCACGCCATTCTCCTGCCTCAGCCTCCCGAGCAGTTGGGACTACAGGCGCTCGCCACCTCGCCCGGCTAGTTTTTTTTTGTATTTTTAATACAGACGGGGTTTCACCGTGTTAGCCAGGATGGTCTTGATCTCCTGACCTCGTGATCCGCCCGCCTCGGCCTCCCAAAGTGCTGGGATTACAGGCGTGAGCCACCGCGCCCGGCCCTTCTTTTTTTGTTTTGGACAGAGTCGCGCCCTGTTGCCCAGGTTGGAGTGCAGTGGCGTGATCTCAGCTCACCGCAACCTCCCTGCCTTCCAGGTTCAAGCGATTCTCCTCCCTCAGCCTCCTGAGTAGCTGGGATTACAGCCGTGCATCACCACACCACACTAATTTTTGTGTTTTCATTAGAGATGGGATTTTGCCATGTTGGCCAGGCTAGTCTCAAACTCCTGACCTCAGGTGATCTGCCCACCTTGGTCTCCCAAAGTGCTGGGATTCCAAGCGTGAACCACTGCACCCAGCCACATCAGGATCTTTCAAATCCAAAATCTTTCTGGGGCCAGGTGTGGTGGCTCACGCCTGTAATCCCAGCACTTTGGGAGGCCGAGGCAGGCGGATCACTTGAGTCCAGGATTTTGAGACCAGCCTGGCCAACATGCTGAAAACCTGTCTCTACTAAAAATACAAAAATTAGCCAGGTGTGGTGGCGGGTGCCTGTAATCCTAGCTACTCAGGAGGGTGGGGCAGGGAGAATCATTTGAACCTGGGAGGTGGAGGTTGCAGTGAGCCGATATTGTGCCACTGCACTCCAGTCAGGGCAACAGAGTGAGACTCTGTCTCAAAAAATAA
>NW_016824157.1:211591-215231 GCF_001698545.2 Rhinopithecus bieti
AAAAAAAAAAAAAAAAAAAAAAAAAAAAATTTCTGGAAATTCTATCTAGATTATCAGATAGCTAAGAATTGAAGACATTCTCTCTGTTTCTTTCTACTTTAGCCTTGGTTTAGGTGAAAGAAAATTAATGTTGCAATAATGAAAAACAGGTCAGTGAAATGAATGAAATATGTACAGTGGATAGGGAATACAATTTCACAGAAGACTTGCCCTTATTTGTACCAATGAATAGTTTAATGAGTAGAAACTCTCATTTTCTAGGACTTTGACTGTCACAGAAGGCTCGGGGTTCAGATAGTGAGAGTATTGCCCTATAAGCCATCGGTTTACACAGCCAGGATAGCCAATGGACATGATTCAAAATGAAAATCTGTGCAACCCCAAATAATTGTTGGACAACCTCTGATTCACCCCTGCCTGCATGTGCTTCTTAATTTGTTCTTTTCCCTTTCTTTTTAAAACTTTTTTTCAGACAAAGTCTCACTCTGTCACCCATGCTGGAGTGCAATGGTACAATCTTGGCTCACTGCAACCTCTGCCTCCCAGGCTTACGTGATTTTTGTGTCTCAGCCTCCTGAGTAGCTGGGATTACAGGCGCCTGCCACCACGCCTGGCTAATTTTTGTATTTTTAGTAGAGATGCAGTTTCACCACGTTGGCCAGGTTGGTCTCGAACCCCTGACCTCAAGTAATCTGCCCACCTCGGCCTCCCAAAGTGCTGGGATTACAGGCGTGAGCCACCACACACCCAGCCATGTTCTTTTCTCTTTCTTTCCAATCTTTTCCTTCCCCCTCTTTCCTTCTTTTCCCAAGCTCCATGTTACATTCCCTCTTTTTGGTCTGGCCTTCACCCTGCCTGGACCACTGGGAGCCATTTCTTGGTTATATTGGTGGCCCTCAGGGCTAAAGGACACTGATGACCCTTAGCCTTGTGGAACCGGAGGTAAATGGCCTGATACTACACACCTCTCTGTGCTTTGTAAAGAAATGAGAAGACAGATATGACAGAGTGATCAGTGTTTGGAAAATAAAATATTTAAATCCAAAATGTCATTAATATGTATTTATTTTAGAGGACCCCCTTTGCACTTGCAATTTAACTAAGACTCCTTAATACTTTATTTCTCATAAATAGAGAAATTATATTTATGAAAGTATCAAAAATGACTGACCTTTGGGCCTCTGCTGTAGCACACATTATAAAATAAGTCTGAAACAAAACAAAAAACATGTATACACATATATGTTACTTTGGGCAGTTGGAAATATCAGAAAAGAAGACCCAAGGCTAATCACAGAATTTTAGAATCATGAGAGCCCTTAGGGATTGTCCATTTCACATTCCTATCAGATTCCCGGCATATCATCAACGCTCTTCAGGCCATACAATCTCCGTGAGGTCACTATTACACAAGGAAGCTCATTTTCCTGGAGTTTATATTTTAAGAAACTCTTGGTGTTACATGAAGGAAAATCTACCTCCTTGTAATGTCTACCCATTACTTCTAGTTCTGATTTTTGGAATAAAAAAACTAGTCCATTCATTCTCTTAAACAACAAATTTGGAAGAATTTGAATACATATCTCCCAGGAATGCAGAACCCTATGCTTTCCCCCAAATCATAACAATAATTTTAAACAAGCTACAGGGTGCACTATGATTACCTCACTTAGGGTTTGCAGGGTTTTGTTGAGCTCTGAGCGTCTGTAACAAAATGAGAGAAATTGACATTAAGGAGATCATTAGTGATATTAAATTCAAAACATGTTAGATTTTAGCAATTAAATCAAGCACATGGTATACATTGCTTACGGTGTTCACTTTGAAGAAACAGAGAGTATAAGAGAGTCCTATGTGGCAAGAAAATAAATTATTTATATGACAAGGGAAACCAACCAGACGGGAGCTATGTCAGTTCTAGCCAAAAGTGAGATATAAATTATGATTGGACAATTTTGTTATTCATGAGGCTACTACAACCTCAGGCAGTTTCTTCTGGCAGAGGGTCAGAGGGAAAGCTGGCCCCAGGCAAAAATTTCTGAGAGGGGCAGGCCACTTACCCTGGGGACCCTGTGCCTCTGATTTCTTCCTCACCCTGTCTCCCACTGACCTGGTCTGCCCTCTCTGGCCCTCTCCAGCGCTACCTTCCCCTCCTCACAACTCCCCCTTAGGAAATTCTCTCATTCCTCTCCTCCAATCGCACTCCAACCACGCTTTCATTTCTTCAAAGTGGCAGAGCTTCACATGAAGTTGGGATGAGAGGAATCTAGTTAAAGAATTCACTCGAAGGCGGTAGTTCTCAAACAGGGATGAATTCTTTAACTAGATTCCCGAGTAGCTGGGATTACAGGTGCCCGCCACCATGCCCAGCTAATTTTTGTATTTTTAGTAGAGATGGGGTTTCACCATATTCACCAGGCTGGTCTTGAACTCCTGACTTCAGGTGATCCACCTGCCTTGGCCTCCCAAAGTGCTGGGATTACAGGGGTGAGCCACCGCATCTGGCCAAGGGGCATCTGTTTGTAATGCATTTCTCATTGTCTGTGCTTGTCCTTGTAAGCCTGGGTCTACTTAACAAAGACTTTTCTCTGACTTATGAATCACTGATGCATCATGAAAGCATCAACAAATCATATATTTGGAGTCCCACCTTGGACTCCTCTTTCAACCATGCTGGATACCAAATCATATTAAAACTCAAATGCTAATTCAAATGAAGCTGTTATATAACTTCAGAGCATCAACGATCCTCATGGGGATAACAGCTGATGTGATTATGGTTAATCTGCAAGGAAGTTAAGAATCAGTTGGCTCTATAACCTTTGGGCTGGTTTCTTTCCCATTCTCAGTTTTCAATAGCAAACATGACTCCAAAAGTATCCTTCCGTAGTTGATGTCTGAAGTTTCAAATCCAAGGGCAGATTACTCACTTTAATTCACTTAGAGACAGGACTCCAGTTAAGGTGCCATTTGTTATATGCTGATTCTGTTAGAAGCACAAAATCATTAAGAATATAACAAACACTGTTTTTTTACTCTCTAACAATAAGTTGTTCTTCAGTTTTATCAGCCACTCAAATAACTATACCCCAAAGACTGAATCCTAAATGCAAGGAACATTGTCTATCTAATGATCAAGTTGCAGTTTTATAAAAAAGGGAGGGCAAAAAGTGGTTCTCAAAAGTTAATCCGTATTGGCTGAGCCTGTTTGTTTTATGTTTTCTTTAAAAAATATTCTAAGTCAGCAACTCTGATGTGCTGATTTCTGTCTTTCTTCATTTCAAGAGTTCCCCTCAAAGAACACTATTAACATTGTTGTCACGAAAGGTCCTGGATCTAAGTAACAGACCCCAAAGTAAAAAGGAAAACTTGATAGCAGCCATCGCTGTATTTCTAGCAACCAGTTCATTGCCTGGCACATAGTAGGTACTCAGAAATAGTCATTGAATGAATGAACCACATTTGGCTGGGATCCTCTGAACCAATCTAGGGTTTGGGAAAGCTGATACCACTGCATCAGAATCCCCCATGGGGCGAAGAGAATCACATTCAGAATATTATTCTTAGATTCAATACATATATTTCTTGTTGCTAGGAGTTTCTATTTTTTTTTTTTTTTTTTTTTTTTTTTTTTTTTTTT
>NW_016824157.1:218990-222484 GCF_001698545.2 Rhinopithecus bieti
AAAAAAAAAAAAAAAAAAAAAAAAAAGGCCTTCCTTTATTAATTGCAAAAAAAGGCCTTCCTTTATTAATTGCATCCTTTTGGCAAAGCATCAGAAATCCATAGTACACGGGAGGAGCAAATGCTGATAACGTATTAAACCAACTGCCAAGGGAAAAACTTGCTATATTAAGAAATATTTTTGGGCCGGGCGCGGTGGCTCAAGCCTATAATCCCAGCACTTTGGGAGGCCAAGACGGGCAGATCACGAGGTCAGGAGATCCAGACCATCCTGGCTAACACGGTGAAACCCCGTCTCTACTAAAAAATACAAAAAACTAGCCGGACGAGGTGGCAGGCGCCTGTAGTCCCAGCTACTCGGGAGGCTGAGGCAGGAGAATGGCGTGAACCCAGGAGGCGGAGCTTGCCGTGAGCTGAGTACCGGCCACTGCACTCCAGCCTGGGCGACAGACCGAGACTCCGTCTCAAAAAAAAAAAGAAAGAAATATTTTGTCTCCTTGTTAGGTCTTGTTTGGTCAGAATTATGTGTGCAATGCCCAATTGCTAGTTTATTTCCATTGCACATTAGGAATCCTTAGTTCATTTCTATGAGAAAACTAGTTTGGGTACAAATTAAAATTATAATTTGAGTTAGTGCATGTGATATGGTTTCTACTAGTGTGATTTATTGATATATAGGCATCATGCTTTAGTGAAGATGCCTATAGCTACGAGTTTTGATTTTGTGAGCAAATTAAATTTAGGTACCCCAAATTACCAGATCTGTAGATTTTTATATTGTTCCTAAGCAGTGTTACCCACACCAAAAGAGAAAGATTTCATTTCTTCTTCTGTCTATAAGCAAATATACTTGCTTATAGATAGAACTCACTATAACATATCTACTATGCAAATATAGAATTTATAGATTCTATAATGGGTAGTTATGCTTTAAATGTCCTTTAAACCATTGCTGTATTACTTACTAAACTTTTCATTCGATCATCTCATCTTTTTCTAAATTTTAGCTGCACCTCCATTTCCAGTGATGTGTGTCTTCTTGCTGTTCATTCATACTGATAATTTGTTTTTCCTATTGCTAGGGTTCTCATCTGTAATCTCCTTTATGTACATGGCCACAGGTCATTCCTTAAATCATGAGTAAGAAAACTTTCTAAAAGGTCAGATAGTAAATATTTAAGCTTTGTGGGTCGTATGGTCTCTATTGCAACTACTCATGTTTTATGCAGCAGAAAAATAGCTATAGAGAATATATAAGCAAAGGGGCATAGTAGTGTTCCAATAAAACTTTATTCACAAAAACAGGCAGTGAGCCCGATTTGACCCATTGGTGATAGTTTGCCAACCCCTACTTGAAATCAAGCCTTTGTCAAGCATGTCTTGTGTGTGTAGTCTTGTATCAGAAACTTAAAAGTACACATTTTCTTGGATTTAAAAGAATTTGGCCAGGTACAGCGACTCAGGCCTGTAATCTTAGCACTCTGGGAGGCCGAGGCAGGCAGATCACTTGAACCCAGGAGTTTGAGACCAGCCTGGGCAATGTGGTGAAATCCTGTTTCTACAAAAAATACAAAAATTAGCAGGGCTTGATGGCACAAGCCTGCAGTCCCAGCTACTCAGGAGGCAGAGGTGGGAGGATCGCCTGAGCCAAGGGGGTTGAGGCTGCAGTGAGCTATGATTGCGCCACTGCACTGTAGCCTGGGCCACTGAGTGAGACCTTGTCTCAGGAAAAACAAAATTTGAGGTTCGTTCCTCTAACTTCTTCATTAATTGCATCCCCCTCTACTCCTATGCCTCTTAACCATGTCAGTAATACTTGTATAATCATTGCCTTTATCTGCATGCATGTTCATGTTAGTTATCTATTTGTTTGCCTTGTCTCTACCCATAGACTAGAAGATTCTTGAGGCTGGACTCTGTGTCTGATCATTATTATATAGCCCCAAACACCTAGAACAATTTCAGGTACCCAGTGCATACACATCTATTCATTAAGATCAGATTTTATCTTGAAAAGATTGGAAAAAAGAGAAAGAAATTATAAACACCAGCCATTTGTTTAATTTTACTTTAGTTATAAAAAAAGAAAGTCTTGATATTGATAATAAGTCATACCTGATGCATTGAAGGTTTTTACTATAGTGATTTTAGTTTTTTCTGCAAAGAAACAACTTAAATATTAGAGAAGAATTGTTGCTTGTTTTTTAAAAACAATTTGCCATGAGCATCATTTTAGTGAAGTGCTAAAAAAAAAAGTCACACTATCGACACCTTTAAGACACTATCAGTCACCTCAGCAACAGAATGAACAGGAACCACATCCATGGATCCTGTAGCACTGGCACAGGGTGAGTCTGGGAGTTGGAGTTCCATGTTTACGCAGTTAGATCACACCCATTACATACCCCACTGCTTGTGTAATTCTACTTTAGTTTCCATGCACTGCTGCTAGACAAATGATATGGACTTACACTTCAGAGATGTAGAATTAAGCCACTATTGGGACCTTCAGTTGATAGGTTGTAGAGAGCGGGAGATTCAGAATAAAAATTAATGTGAAACAGTACACATGGGATGTAAAGTATTGCTATTATACAATCAAGTGTCTTGCTTTAGGAGTTAACATAATACTATCCCCATTGTATTGATGGAGAATGCTATTCTCAGAGAGGTCAAGATCATCCACCTATATACAGTCACGTAACATGCCCACAGCAGAACCAGGACTGTTCAAAGTGAGTGACTCACAGGCAAATATTAACATGCCCTGAAGGAGCAAACTTTAGAAATGTCTTCCAAACACATTTTGGGGATAGAGCTCATGGTTCATTCCCCAGATAATGGAGAACTGGGTACAGAAATCTTTGCTGTAAAAATGGCCAATAGAAAGAGGCTGTGTTCAGGGCATAGATTTGCATCGAAGTTCTGTCACCTAGGGTGAACGGGCAAATTCTGAAGAAAAGGCCAAGCTCAGAGATTGGAGACACACTTAAGAATGATGATGTTATCCTGGCAGAAACTCATCAGTGACAAAGACACACAAATGAGGTTTCTGAAACTGTCAGGTTTCAATGTGTGGCCCATGAGCAATGGTGGGTGGTAATTATGAAGGCTGATAGCATTTCACATTGTCATTAAGAATCTTTTAAATATATTATTTTGTTTGCCCTGATAGTTTCCTTTTCAGAGCAAACAAAATACAACTGTGAAATGAACTTCTGGTTTTGGTAACTAAAGTGCTCTGGGGTAAAAATGTTTTACCCCAATCATGAATCATAAAACATAAAAATGTTTTATGATTAAAAACATAAAACATAAAAACATAAAAATGTTTTAACAATCATGAATGAAAAATAAAACCTAAGAGTTGAGAGAAAGATTTAATAATATATGATACAGTCTCAGCAAAGGTTCAGTGACACAGACATTATCATCCACTGCAGACAGGAATGTCGCTGGGCACAACCTTTCTTTTTTTTTTTTTTTTTTTTTTTT
>NW_016824157.1:225052-227798 GCF_001698545.2 Rhinopithecus bieti
TTTTCACTTGCTTCAGAAAAATTCTTACCATTGAGGCTTGTTGTTTCAACCTCTTTTTGTCCCGAGGAGAAAAACGATACAAAGATATAATTAAAACAAAACTTTAACAAATTGGACTAAATCTAGGTTTAAATGTTTTCAAAATCTTGCCTGGAGTACCACTGGAGGAGGGGGCAAAACTGACAACAGATAATTTAGCTGCAGGAGAAAAAAAAAATTAAATAAATACCTTGAAACAATTATTTGTCAAATTTTAAAGAATTAAAACTTTTGAGATATAATTATGAAAAGAAGTAGAAAACACACTAGCAGACCAAGATGTAGTTAAATCTGCATGTCCCATAAGCACTCAGTGAGTATAAAATTTAATCAGAGAATTATAGAAAAAGAACCCAAGATGAGTGAACCTGAGACCCATGACCACAAAGCTTGCTAACTACTTATGGAATATTATAGAAATAAGATTAGGAACCAGACCAAAATACAAGAAATACTACTTTAAAATGTTTTCAGCCAGAGCATTCTAGAAAACATTTTAAATATCTTGCTGAATTACAATCATGAAATATATTGGCATGCTGGTGCCATTCTGTTATAATGATGCCTAGCAAATCTTCCCACAGTAAATTTAGGATTAAAAAAATTGCTACCACTCAATACTGTACTACCTAACCAGATTTCCTGGCAAGTTATTTTAAAATATGGCTGCTATTAAGGCAATTAATCAAGTGATAAATTTCCTGTGGAATGACTCCACTTAAGCTAAGAAGTCAATCTACTACATACATTTTACATATTTAAATATTTAAAAGATCCAATGGCTTGACCTCTACCTAAACATGGGAAAAGCAAACACAAACATTTTATAACTAAAATAAGTTTTGCAGGAGGGAGCCTGATTTTCAGCTGGTATGGACAAAATTTGGGTGCGTCAAGGCACTTTGGCTGGCCTGTTTTAGACTGCTCATGTGTTGGCTGAAACACACACAAACGGTCTGTCTACATTATTGTTTCCATATTTTGTCATTTACTATATTTATTTATTTCTTAAATTACCAAGGATATTTCTTGAGAAGTAAGACAGTTCCTGAGCAATAAGATTCAAAGCGTAGATACAGAATCCTTTTTGCTCTTGGGACAGAACAAAATAATTGGCCACAACTAGTTTTTAAGGAATGACTATTAATTCTTGCGGATGCTGATAAATGGCAACACTGTGCAAAGAAGAGACCACTGGGCATGGCTGCCCATTCATCCCTTGATGCTACACTGGCTCTTACCTTCCAGTTTGCACTGCTCTCCCCCAGGACACCCAGAACCCAGGCCGTGACTAGACCCAGTGTGTCCCCCCAGAGCCCCATTCCCTATTCTATGCAAACAAGGTTTTGCAGATATCACCATGATTCAGTTTGCTGAGGACTATTCTGTTGGAAGAAAAATATAGTGGTTCATTGTGCCCTAGAAGCTTAACAACTAGGGGGCAAATTGGCGAGATCAAAAGAGCTTGGACTTTGGAGGCCTGCAGTCCTGGGTTTGAATCTTTGCCCCATTACTCAAAACTTGTAAAATAATAGTTACTACTTACCAAGGGTTTACACTGTGCCTGGCACATGTGTTATCTCATTCCATCTTCACAACTACCCCACGAGCAGGTACTATTATTCTCCCCAATTTACAGGAGAGGAAACTGAGGCATGGAAAGGTTAAGGGAAGTAGCCCAAAACCACACAGCTAGCAATGAAGGCAGGAAGGTGGTGGCCAAATTACAACTCCAGTCGTCTGGCTCCAGAGAATGTGTGAACATGAGCATGTTTTATCCTCCCCAAGCCCCAATTTTCTCATCTATAACACGAATATTTCCTATGCTGCAAGATTGAGAGGAGAACGAGGAGATGTCTGAAGACTTCCAGATACATAGTAGTGCATGAGAAGTACAGCTATTGTGATTAATTGGATTTAAATAATGAATCAATAACAGCAAAAGCTCATTTGCACACAACTATAGAAAGAATATGAGTTGACTCACTCCCCATCATAAAAGATTGTTCTGGAATAGATGGTGTACCCAAAAGAGTACAGAAGTAGGAGTCAGAGAAGCCATGTGCTGCCTCTGTGTGACATGGAGCAAGGAGCTATGTGATCTTAGAGAAGTTCCTCAGCCACTCCAGGCTTCCTTATCTCATCAACTAAGGGACAGGGCTGGGTCTCTTTATCCCTAAGGTCCCATTCCAGCTAGCAGTCTCGAGTTCGGGTTCTGTTCCAGGCTCCTGCCAATCTGGGTTCTAATGTATTTGCCTTCCCATTCTAGTGAGTGCTAAGCCCTTAGAATCCTAGTGAAAAATATCCTTTTGGTGGAGGTACTGAGGGTGTATATTTAAGTGAACATCTCATCTCCTCCCTTAAATGTAAAAACATCTGGCATGTTTATGTTCCTGATACTCTTCAAGAGACTTGCGAACTAGAATACTAAAAATAACTGATGAACTTAAGTAATCACTGTAATGAAAACTAGCAATTTAGTCCCCTGTGATTTGTTGCCTGGCTTTGTCCAGCAATATGGATGGATCGATATGGCTGTCCTCTGGTCTACGCTGGCTTTTGATTTTTCAGGTGTAGGCTTAATGACCTAATTAAGCTTCTTGGAGGAAAACAATTTTGTTGTACCTGACTACATGCCATGTTTCATAGAGAACTTATAGAATAATATTTTCCTGAAATTCCCCATTTTCCTGAAATTCCCCAGAGT
>NW_016824157.1:230873-259921 GCF_001698545.2 Rhinopithecus bieti
AAAAAAAAAAAAAAAGAAGATGAGGGGTTGGACCATCTCTTTCATCAAGAAACGTACAGGGCTCTCAGTAACTCCCAACAGGAAAGACGGCGCTCTACTTTGATGAAGGGAGAAAATCTAGTAAATTAAAGCTAGATATTTTTAAATGATTCTTCTCTGCTTTTTTCTTTTGGCATTTCTTTTTCCTTTAGGAACGCAGCTACTCAGTGACTAACATGTATTCACTTTTTCTGTCTCTCATTATGATGCTCCACCTCACTCCTGGTCCAACCTAGAGGTATCCCCCCAGGACTTACACTTCCCTGAGGATCAGCTTATGTTTCTCTTGGGCCCTTTCCTAACTCACTTCCCATTTGTTACAACTTAAAGAGGTGGTCGTCATATCCAGTGAGTCATATATTTGAGCTCCATGCCACTCTTAGGAGACAAAACATTTCCATTGTTAAAAAGATTCATAAACAAAGAAAGGAAAAACATTTAAAATTTTCAGATTTTCCTTTGGAACCTACAAAGAGCCAATTTTCAAGCATTATTCATTTATGGAAGTCTCAATTTAAGTCAATAAATAAAATTATGTGCTGTGTCTATAAAATTTACTCAGTATGACTCCCTAGTGATTTTTTTTTTTAAACAAAGTCCATATATTCCAATTAGGATGAACAGGAGTTTGGCTTAGAATGGAAGCCAAATGGAGCCAGACGAACTGGAAACTTAAGAAACTGGACCCATCGATGGAGTCTCTTTCCCTGCATCCCCTCCCAGGCACTTTTTTTTTCAGTTATTGCCACTACCTTCCAAACTCTAATCCCACATGGCCAAGTGTGGTTTGAGCACTGCCATGTGAATGTCTTGCTGTCATTGCTTCTCCAACTCGGTATATCCAAGAACTCATCCCTCATCACCCCACATCATTTCCACATTTGATCAGTTCCTGAACTCAATAGTATTGCCAGTAACACCAGCCAAACATTGAAGTTGAAAACTTCAGTACCAGTTTGCTGTTGCTGCTGTACCATTAACTTAGTGGCTTCAAACACAAAATTGTCATCTTAGAGTTCTGCAGGTCAGACGTCCAGTAGGAGTCTCACCAGATGAAAATCAATGCTGCCGATGATTCTAGGCCACATTCTTTTCTGGAAACTCCAGGGGAGAATCCATTTCCTGCTTATTCAGGATAAGCAGAATTCAGATCCTTGTGGTTGTGGGACCAAGGTCCTCATTTTCTTGCTAGCAATAAATTGAGGGCCATCCTTCAATTCCCAGAGTCTAGAAGCCCTCCACATTTCTTGGCTCATGCCCCATTCCTCCATCTTCAAAGTCAGCCATGATGGGACAGGGCCAGGTCTTTCTCAGGTGGCATCACTCTGACTCCTCTTCACTTTTAAGAGCTATTAGGCCCACCCAAGTAGTCCACGATAATCTCATGGTCTTTCATTTTAATCACACCTGCAAATTTCCTTTTGCTATGTAAGGTAACGTATTTACAGGTTCCAGGGATTTTAAGATGTGGACATCTTTGGGGAGCCATTAGTCTTTCCACCATACTCAGAAACCCAGTTTCCTAAATTATGGAGAATGAGTTGCAAGGAACCACCCTTCAAGAGAGAAAATCCTATAGGGGTCAAGTGAAGAGCCCAGAAACAAAGAGTTACTTTTAACAGTAGAGTCGAGTCTACAAACCAAGATGCTAACTCTCTGGCCATTGCTCCTGACTCCTCCCCATCCCCAACTCCCACCTCCATATCCAGTCATTGCATCCCAGGCAGTCTTCTCATTGTAGCACGGGGCTGTTGCAAGGATTCTCAAAATTAAATCTTAAATTTAATTCTCAAATTTGAATTACTCACCAACATTTAAAAATCAGGAAATTTCAAATAAAATTCCAATTTTTCACCTTGCTTTACAAAATTGTAAGTTTTGGGAGATGACCCCTTTATGTACATGGCATAACAGGAATAGCAAAAACTGATCCACGCTTCCTGTGATCCAGGCTTACCACATGAAGGACTTCAAACACACTTTATTATTTAATCAGTCAACAACTTTGCAAATGTGATGAACACTGAGGATCCTGAGATGGATCAATTATCCTGGATTACCTGGGTGGGCCCAATCTAGTCCATGAGTTCTTAAAAGTGGAAAAGGAAGGCAGAAGAGTGGGTCAGAGTTATGCCACGAGAAGGACTCCTCGACCCTGAAGAGGTAGGTGATATCATTAACATCATTCCTTGTTAGTGCTTGAGAAACTGAGGCTGGGTGGGGTTTAGAAACTTGTTCAAGGCCCCAGAGATCATTGCTTGTAGACCTGAGATTTGAACGAAGACAGTTTGACTTCTGAGCCTAACCTCTGAGGCTCTACTCTATCCCAGTTCCAATGATAAACTCTGTAGACCATAAACGAATACAGAAATGTGGGGTATTATTATTATTATTATTATTATTATTATTATTATTTTGAGACAGAGTCTCGCTCTGTCACCCAGGCCAGAGTGCAGTGGCTTGATCTCGGCTCACTGCAAGCTCCTCCTCCTGGGTTCAAGCGATTCTCCTGCCTCAGTCTCCAGAGTAGCTGGGATTACAGGCACCTGCCACCACACCTGGCTAATTTTTATATTTTTAGTAGAGATGGGGTTTCACCGTGTTGGCCAGGCTGGTCTCGAACTCCTGACCTTAAGTGATCTGCCTGCCTTGGCCTCTCAAAGTGCTGCGATTACAGGTGTGAGCCACCATGCCTGGCCATAGGGTATTATTATTAATCTTCCTTAATCTCGCTCTCGTCTGTCCCTTCTCCCCATGCTCACTGCCCTCTTCCATACCCAGACCATCATTGCCTCATACCCGGATGAAAAATTAGAACCCTAGAACCTTCTAATTGGAAGGAATCCTAACATTCTTTGCATCCCATTTCTTCCCCCATACAGTAATCCATCCACCAATTGTACACCCACAGTCTCAATTCAGCCTCCAAACAAGTTTCATCTTGTCTACATAGTGGGAATTAAGCTGGAGTTTTTTGTTATTATTATCCTTTTAGTGACAGGGTCTTGCTCTGTTGCCCAGGCTGGAGTGCAGTGGCACAATCATAGCTCACTGCACCCTACCACTCATGGGCTCAAGGGATCCTCCCACATCAGCCTCCTGAGTAGCTGGGACCATAGGCACATACCACTACACCTGGCTATTTAAAAAAAATTTTTTCAGAAATGGGGGGATCAAACTCCTGGGCTCAAGTGATCCTCCTGCCTTAGTCTCCTGAGTAGCTGGGACTACAGAGGTGTGGCACCATGCCTAGCTCCAAGTTACTGAAAATTTGAATTACTCACCAACATTTAAAAATCAGGAAATTTCAAATAAAATTCCAATTTTTCACCTTGCTTTACAAAATTGTAAGTTTTGGGAGATGACCCCTTTATGTCGGCTCCCTGGCCCTCTAAAGCATGCCCTGGTTACAAAAGCTGATGGAGCTGGCTCTCTCCTCTTTATATCTTCAAGTATTCATTGACTACACCCTTCATTCACTTGGCATTTGGACAGATGTCATCTAACTTTTCCACTGCGTGCCTTGTTTACCCAACTAGATGCTAAGCTGCTTGATGCTTTATTTATTACCTTCCAGGAATCTAGTCCAGTATCTTGTTTGTGGTTTATGTCCTAAAATATTTTTGCAATGGCTAATGAAATCCTTAAGAAATCTCCGTCAGTCAGAGATCAGTCGGGAACCCATGACAGGTAGTTCAAGAGCAGGAATATAACACAGGGAAATGGTGCAAAGATGAAGAACTGGAGCAATCCAAAGGTGAGTAACAGCAGGAAGATGCTGGAAGAGCAAAGGAGGGAGGTAATATTACCAGATACCGATGAACAGAGCCATGGGGCAGGAGTTCAGGCCAAGGGATGTTGGAGGGGGTCTGTCCAGTGAGACTGGAATCACGGAAGAGGCACAGTCCCCATTAGAGATGCCAGCCAAACCGAGAGAGGGGGAGAAATACCCTGACTTCCCCTTTCCTCTTGCACTCCAATCTCCTGTCACTGCCACCCACTGGCCGAACCTAGCTGGAAGCCAGTTGGCAAGGAGACATGAAAGATATTGCAAGGGGTCAGGTCCCTGTGATACAGAGTAAGGGAAGGTTGGGGATTGGATCTGAAAGTAACAAGGCAAAATGACTAATGCAGAGTCAACAGAGGAAAGACTCAAGAATACTTCTAGGATGACTATGACTCAGATTCCAAAGTCTGGAGGAGTAGTTATAGCTGCGGATCACAGCAGATGGATGCCTTAAACAGGTCTTACAAATGTATGCTAAAATGTCCACCCAAATACATATCAAAAACAACATTAAAAGTCAGCCATTGTGAGCCCCATTGCCTACAGCGGTGACCTAAATAACATACCCGTTACTGACTTTTCCTCTTTTCTTAACGCCTTCCCCCTTCTCTCTTTTCCTAATGCCTGCTCCTTCACTCCTGATTCCTGGGATAACCTCCCAAATAAACTACCTGCACCACAGTTATGCAAGGTCATGTCTGGGTGTTTCTGAAGTGTTCATTTTTCTCCCTGCTGTTTGACACTGTGGTAGAGATTAAGACTTCAAATGTGAGATGGTTGTCGTACAGCTATGATTGTGGTAATACTGTGAGTATTTACTTCTACCACATTCTTCCCCAAGTTGGATGGGAAAGACAAAGGCTTAATCTTTTGGGAGTGGATCTAAAAAGATTACGACTAGCTCTCCTTGCATGAATATTTTCATCCCGACTGAAACTTGTAATCTGGTGGCAGTCCTCTGGATTGAATTACTGTTCCATAGAGAGATAATTAAAAACAAGCCACCACGCCTAGGCACTCTTATATGGGAATCCCAAACAGAACAATATTTTTGTTGTTATTACACTGGCTCTTCAGGGCTTGGGATAACAGACACTCTTCCAGGAACTGCATTTTCAGAGTTTACTACATAACCCCCAAAACTCAATGAAAACATTTCTAATTTGGCATATCCAAAACATGTTTACTTGCGCTGGGACACTGCTCAATAAGTACTCTTACATAATGCATTTATTAAACGATTAATAATGACATCATTAAAGAAAACTTCAGCTCTTAGCTGATGGAACTTCCCAAAGAGCAAGCAATCAGCAGTTCTAGGTGGACTTTGGCCAGAACAGGAAGAAGGTGAAATGTGTTCTTGAACCCCCAGCCCCCAATTCTTGCTTTTCTCCTGCCTTCGCACAGTATCACCCACCCATCCCCATGGCTCTTGATCCCTCCAGAACTCATCCTGGTTCTCTCGGGGCTTTATGAACTGTCCCTTCCCCAAGGGTCCATGAGATGCATTTTGGAGCATCCATAAATGCCCTAAAATAAAATGCAAATGTGTGTTCGTATGCATTTTTTCCTGAGAAGAGCAGAGTCCCAAAAGGGAGTCTATTTTTAATTAACAAGCACTTATACACCGTTACTATATGACTGGGCACTGCATAAATATTAGCTCATTTAGCCCTCATAACAACCCTATAAAGTACGTTATCCCCATTTTACAGACAGGGAAATGGAGGAAAAGAGCAGTCAAGTAACTTGCCCAAGATTACATGTAAAAGGGCAGAACTAGGATGTGAGGCAGGCTCTCCAGCTTCACTACACCGGGCCGCTTCTCATCTTGGGCTGTGGGCTGAAAAGAAGGAAGGGCCACTGACCTACTGGGTGTCCATCGTGCTCCACCAGGAGGGATGTGCACTTTAGAAAGAATGAGAGCCTTGAAATTAACTTTCTGACCAGTAGAGGATACTGGGGATCATTCCCCTACACATGGCTAGCAATCTAGGCTGCTGGTCCTGGCCTGTGCTGATATGCTGATAATGGAGCGTCTTGGCTGTGCTTTTCTTTTAGAATGCTAGCCATGATTTCCATTCACTTCCAAAGTGATTGGTATAACTTCCCAAGGCTGGTAGCTTCTAGAGCTCTTTCAGTGTGATGACATGTAAATGCTGCTTAGCGCTTTGAGGGTGGGGAAAGCGGAAGGCAGACTCGCCTTTATTGGACACTGATGACACTGGCCTTATACCTGTGCTCCTCACTCAATGAAATCTCCCCAACATTCCCATGAAACAGACAGCTCTCTACCCCAACCTTATCTTTTCCTGCCCTCCCTTCACTCAGCCACCCCGGCCTCCCTGCCGTTTCCCCAACACACCAAGCATATTCCCACCTCAGGGCCTTTGCCTTTGCTGTTTCACCTGCCTGGAACACTTTTCCCCAACAGGGTCCGTTGGTTTGCTACAGAGTCTTCTACACATTTTACTCAAATGTCACCTTCTCTGAGAGGCTGTTCCAGACCAGTCTATTTCAAACTGCAACACTTTCTGCCTCTGCCTGATCCTTTTCATCTCTTTATGTGTAGGCTCGTTGCCATCTAGCGAGTTAATATGTTTATGTATGTGTGGACATCCACAGCCCTGGGAGTGGCTGTCTCCTTAATATTTTCTTCCCTGGACTCCTGACTTGCCTTATCCTAGTCCTGGCCTTGTGTCATATATAAGCCTTTTTTTTTTCCCACCAAGAACCAACTTTCCACCCCAATTGGGATGATAGCACCCCCACAGAGAATGCATGCCCTAGGCAAGCTTCTCCAACCCTCAGTCCACAGGCCACATGTGGCCCAACACAAATTCATAAACTTTCTTAAAACATTATGAGAATTTTTTTGTGATTTTTTTTTTTAGCTCATCAGCTATCAATAGCGATAGTGTATTTTATGTGTGGCCCAAGACAATTCTTCTTCTAATGTGGCCCGGGGAAGCCAAAAGATTGGACACCCCTGCTGTAGGGTTATCTCTGCTTTCTCCAGAAGAGATACAGTGTGAAGAAAGAAACCCTCTCCTACCTGACCCCACTAGTGTCTCGAGTGATTCTGCTGCCAGCCAGCTGACACGTTCCTTCTCACCAAAGCATCTGTCATGTATGGGTTAGCAAGAGTCCCTTGTGGGAGTCTTAAGTGCAGAAGCGCCTGGAAAGGTGGCAGGGGTGCGTGCACTAGGGGTTTGGATGTGGCGAGCAATTTTCCAATTTCCCTTAGTTCACACCACTCTTTGCCAGTTCACCATTGAGCAGTGATCACTTGGCATCTTAGTTTCGGTTCTCTGGGTCGCAGGACCTAAGATCAAGACTGGAGTGCAAGTACATTCTTTGGGAGGTGATCCCAGGAGGCAGGGAGAAAGAGACAGGGAAGGATGGAAGCCAAGTTTGGGGTGTTTGTTGTGGATAGTGGGAGCTCAAGTCCAAAGGGACCTCTGAGAAGCATAGAGAATGCCTTCTAGAATTGTCTCCAGGAAGAGCTGGAGGCTGGGGCATTTATCCAAGGCTCCCTCCCCAACAGTTGACATTTGCTTCTCGGCCATTACTTCCCCTGCACTCCTGGGCTCTTCCTGTGACAGCGGAACAGGCTGCCAGGGCTCAGGGGAAACCCCAGAGGCAGACAGGAGAAGTCTGCGAGCACAGAAGCACAGAACTGTCCACCTCTTCTGTGGCTGGTCTCATAGTTGGCTCAAAAGGATGTGACAGGGGCACGAAAAGCAACGGCTACACTTGGGTTCCTTTGATTGACTTCCTGTACACACTTAGATGGACACAATGGCAGAGTTCACTGATTCTCAACCCTGGCTGCACGTTAATATCACCCCCAGGGAAATTACTGATATAGTCAGTCATGGTAGCTAGCACCTCAAATCCCAGCTACTCAGGAGGCTTAGGTAGGAGGATCACTTGAGGCCAGGAGTTTGAGACCAGCCTGGGCAACACAGCAAGAACCCATCTCTAAAAAAAATTTTTTTTTAATTAAATGACTGATGTACAGATCCCACCCCGATCATTTCAACCTTGGCATCTGCATTTTTGACAGCTCCTCTAACAATTCTGATGTGAAAAGAGGATGGATGGAGAAGCACTGATTCAGCCATGGATGACATGTCGGAGTTGGAATGGACAGTGCTTGGACCTCACAGTCTCAGAGAACTGGGGAAGAGTAAAGCTGAAGAGGGTACCATCTGGTTACAAATGACAACTCCAGGGCCCCAGGTGAGTGCTTTGTGTAAGAGGAGACTGCTGCGTGGTGATAGGATTAAAACTCATGTCCCCCGCCTCCTGGTTCCACGTCGCACATGGTGCCCATGACACTCTTTAAACCTCAGAAACCACTTCCCTATGGGTTCCAAGTCTAAAGCCTTAAACTAGAAGCTGAAAACCCCTGGTGGCAGATTGCATTTTCCATGAATGGCCACAGCAATATTTTTCATCTCACAAGTTCTTCCAGAACTTTGCCACTCTTCTGTCAAGAGGTGGAACCTATATCCCCTTCTCTTGATCCTGGATGGGCTTTGAGTAAGAGAACATGGTGCAAGTAACACTATGGGCTTCAGAGGATAGGTGACAAAAGGCAAGAGAGCTTCTGCCTGCTTGCTCTCACTCTCTCTCTTTCTCCCTCTCTCTTATCCTTAGAACCCAGGCCATGTAGAGAGGCCACATGGGAACTGAGGTTCCTAGTCGTTAGCTTCCACTGAGCTCCCAGCCAACAGCCAGCAATAACTTGCCAGACATGTGCACGGGCCATCTTGGAAGCAGAGGATCCAGCCCTCAGCCAAGATGCCCCAGTTGACTCCACGTGGACCAGGAATGAGCCCTCCTGCTGAGCTCTGCCCAAGTTATAGATCTGTGAGCAAACTAAATGACAGCTGCATTAAGCTACCAAGCTTGGGGTGGTTTGTAACACAGAAATAGATAACTGGAATATCACCCATGTCTTTCTTTCCAAACTTAGTTAACTGAGTCTGAGCTAAAGAGAATTCACAATATGTATCTTATACTGAATACCTACTATATTTGGGACATGATCGCTAATAATCCTCACAATAGCCCTACAATAGGAAACAATCATCCTCATTTCACAGATAGAGAGTTTAATGGTAAGCCTGAACTCAAACTCAGATTTGTTTGACTTCAGAGCCCATACTTCTTTCACTAAGCTATACCATCTCCTTTCACTCTATGCTGGCCACCTGAGAGGCTGTCTGTGAGTCTATCTCCTTATTAACCCATCATTCCTTCTACTTCCATGATAATCAGCAAGGCTGAATGATAGCTCTCAGTTCTATGGGGTCTTTCCAGGAGAAGGGCCAAAAAGGAGTGGCTGAGCACAAGGTCATCAGCACAGAAAGATGGTGGCCAAGCTAGAGTCCTGCATGGCACATGAGCCAGATGATCAAGTAATGAAAGGTATGCTAAGAAATGTGGGCTTTATCTTGTGGAGAAGGAGAAGCAGTAGAGGCTTTTAAGGTACATTTTAGAACAATTATTATTTTATATTTATTATATATTATATATATAAACCACAGATATGTTACATATATACATATGTTTTTATGTCTATATATATACACATATATACTTTTTTATGAATATATATACATATGTATATACAACACATAAAATTTACCATCTTAACTTTTTTTGAGATGGAGTCTCACTCTGTTGCCCTGACTGGAGTGCAGTGGCACGATCTCGGCTCACTGCAACCTTCACCTCCCAGGTTCAAACAATTCTCAGCCTCCCTAGTAGCTGGGATTACAGGCACCCACCACCACGCTCGGCTAATTTTTGTATTTTTAGTAGAGACAGGGTTTCACCATACTGGCCAGGCTAGTTTCGAACTCCTGACCTCAGGTGATCCGCCTGCCTCGGCCTCCCAAAGTGCTGGGATTACAGGCATGAGCCACTGTACCCGGCCTCATCTTAACCATTTTTAAGTGTACAGTTTGGTTGCATTAAGTATGTCCACATTTTTATGCAACCATCTCCACTTTCTCTCTTTAGAACTTCTGCATCTTCCCAAACCAAAACCCCATACCTGTTAAACAATAACTCCCCATTCTCTCCTCCCCCTTGCCCCTGTTCCTGATACAGAACAATATTTTTTATATAACTATGAAATAAATGAGGGAAATCTGAAGTGGGAAGGCCAGAGAGTAAGCTACAGGGGTAGATTGGGAAAGACACGATGAGGACTTGAACCCATGCTTGGGAAGCTGGCATGAAAAGACAGGTTCAACAGATCCTTCTAAGGTAAAAGTGAGAGGATTTGGAGGGGTGGTCACTGGGATGTGGGAGTGAGGAATAAACAGGAATCGGCCTGCCAGCAGTTAATCTATCGAACTCCCACAGTCCACATGACCCTGTCCTGCACCCCTGAAGAAAGGAAATGTGGCAGGTATGTTAAGAGCCTAGACTCCAAAGACCAGGACAGCCTAGGTCCAAATCCTGGCTCTGCCATTTGCTAACTATGTAACTTTGACCACTTACTTAATCCATCTGCACTTCAGTTTCCCAGGTGAAAAACAGGCATGAAGATATAATTATAATAGGACATACTTCATAGGTACTACTGTTAAAGTGTTGAGAAGAATATACAGTAAATACTGCTCACGTCAGTAGTTAATACAATGACTGTATTAGTCTGTTTTCATGCTCTGATAAAGACATACCCAAGACTGGGTTAATTTATAAAGGAAAGAGGTTTAATTGACTCACATTTTCACATGGCTGGGGAGGCCTCACAATCATGGTGGAAGAGGAAGGAAGAGCAAAGGGACGCCTTACATGGCAGCGGGCAAAAGAGAGAGCCAAGTGAAACGGGGAAATCCCTTATAAAAACATCAGATCTCATGAAACTTATTTGCTACCACAACAACAGTATGGGGAAACCGCTCCCGTGATTCAATTATCTCCCACCAGGTCCCCCCCACAACATGTAGGAACTATGGGAGCTGCAATTCAAGATGACATTTGGGTGGGAATACAGCCAAACCATATCAAGGATGCATTCTCTATTCTTCATTTTCCCAGTGACTTATCTAAAAATGATTTATCCCTTCTATGTGCAAGACTTCCACTCCAGTTTCTTTTCTCCTTATATTATTTGCTTCCAGTTTCTAAAATGTCCTTGGAATCACTTTGAGAACATGGGAGGAGAGGGGCAGAGGGCTTCAGGAGATCTGATGACCATAACTTACGTTTTATAAGTTCTTGTACAAAGTCAAGAACAGGTGAAATTTCCAGGAAGAATGTAGAAGACACAATTAATCATGATGTTATTGGGTTGCNAGCCAAGTGAAACGGGGAAATCCCTTATAAAAACATCAGATCTCATGAAACTTATTTGCTACCACAACAACAGTATGGGGGAAACCGCTCCCGTGATTCAATTATCTCCCACCAGGTCCCCCCCACAACATGTAGGAACTATGGGAGCTGCAATTCAAGATGACATTTGGGTGGGAATACAGCCAAACCATATCAAGGATGCATTCTCTATTCTTCATTTTCCCAGTGACTTATCTAAAATGATTTATCCCTTCTATGTGCAAGACTTCCACTCCAGTTTCTTTTCTCCTTATATTATTTGCTTCCAGTTTCTAAAATGTCCTTGGAATCACTTTGAGAACATGGGAGGAGAGGGGCAGAGGGCTTCAGGAGATCTGATGACCATAACTTACGTTTTATAAGTTCTTGTACAAAGTCAAGAACAGGTGAAATTTCCAGGAAGAATGTAGAAGACACAATTAATCATGATGTTATTGGGTTGCCCTTAAGTGGGATGCATGGTCTCCCAAGGGGTCATAGGCTGGCTTCTAAAAGTAACTAATTTTGTTTCTGATTATAATCATAATGTGGTTTTATGTGGGAAGAATTCTAAGCCACAGAAAATATAAGGAAAACTTTAAAAGTACTCCTAATCTTACCACTCAAAGATAACGTTAGCTGGCTGCAAGGATCTTCAGAATTCTCTAGGCCAGTTGCAGAACTGAAACAACGAAATAGAGCCTTGGGAGATGTTAGCTTCATGTTTTATTTAGAAGTATTAACAGATAAAAAATTGAGCTCATCAGCATGCTAGTATGTGTAGTGGCTCCATAATGCATCACCTTCGCTAGACCAACTACGTTTCCCAAAATTCCCTTTCCTGCATGTTTCTAATTAATGCAGGGCAGAAGAGAGTTTCCTGTGGGAGATCTGGGCAGATGTGGGCAGCAGCCATTTTGTAGCTCAGATAGGTTGGCAATGATCAGTTGCCTTATCTTATTAGGACCAGGGAGCTGCCAGGCCCCTGGTCCTAATAAGGAAAACTTCCTACATGTAAAGTAGCACTTCCTGTTCCATAGGTATAGGCAGATTAAATGAGCTAATGCAGCAGTCCCCAACCTTTTTGGCACCAAGGACTGGTTTGGTGGAAGACAATTTTCCACCAACTGGGGTTGGCACGGGAGAAGGAGGGATGGTTTCAGGATGGTTTCAGGATGAAATGAAGGAAAACTTCTCCTGGGTTTTCCTTCAGCTTCTTTGGCTCCTGGGCCATGTGTGTACTTTATGATGAAGGGCCTAGCTTCTGCAGGACATCCATACTGCCAAGGTCAAAAGCAACAATAAGTGACATGGGTCTCAGTCTGTTCTCGTGGGCTATAATGCATGCTTCTGGTTTCCAGGTTGTTCTTGCTCTCCCTTATCTTACATTTATCCTTCCTTCCCAACTGCCTGTCCCATAGATGTCGAGTCCCAGCATCAGATGTGAAGATGAGAGCTTTATAGAGACTGCTTAACCAGCTCCCACAGTTGTATTAGGACAAATCCCTGTAGCAAATCCCTTTGTGTGTGTGTGTGTGTGTGTGTGTGTGTGTGTGTGTGTGTAGTGGTTCTCCTTCTGTGATTGAATCCTGACTTACACAGTTTGAGATAGAAACCTTCTGAAGCAATTAAATGGTCTATAACTGTGCTGTCCAACATGGTAGCCATTAGCTACATGTGGCTATTTAAATTTAAATTAATTGGCCGGGCGCGGTGGCTCAAGCCTGTAATCCCAGCACTTTGGGAGGCCGAGACGCGCGGATCACAAGGTCAGGAGATCGAGACGTTCCTGGCTAACATGGTGAAACCCCGTCTCTACTAAAAATACAAAAAAACTAGCCGGGTGAGGTGGCGGGCGCCTGTAGTCCCAGCTACTCCGGAGGCTGAGGCAGGAGAATGGCGTGAACCCGGGAGGTGGAGCTTGCAGTGAGCTGAGATCCGGCCACTGCACTCCAGCCTGGGCGACAGAGCAAGACTCCGTCTCAAAAAAAATACAAATAAATAAATAAATAAATAAATAAATAAATTTAAATTAATTAAAGTTAAACATAATTAGAATTTAGTACCCCAGTCAAGTTTCAAGTGCTCAATACTGTGGTCACATGTGGCTGATGGCCACTGTTTTGGGCAGCACAGATATAGAGCACTTCCATTATTGTAAAAAAAAGTTCCATTAGCACTGGTCTATAGTGATAATTACTAGTATTTACTGAGTTCTCACCATGTGTCAGATGCATTACAGGCATTTATTTTACATGCATTAACTCGGGGGTCCTCAACCTGCAGGCCAGGGATTGATACTAGTCCATGGCCTGTTAGGAACCGGGCCACATATCAGGAGGTGAGTGACAGGCGAACATTACCACCTGAGCTCTGCTTCCTGGCAGATCAGCATCAGATTCTCATAGGAGTGTGAACCCTATTGTGAACTGCACATGTGAGAGATCTAGGTTGTGCACTCCTTATAAGAATCTAGTGTCTGATGATCTGAGGTAAAACAGTTTCATCCTGAAACCATCCCTCCTTCTCCCGTGCCAACCCCCAGTTGGTGGAAAAATTGTCTTCCACCAAACGAGTCCTTGGTGCCAAAAAGGTTGGGGACTGCTGCATTAGCTCATTTAATCTGCCTATACCTATGGAACAGGAAGTGCTACTTTACATGTAAGGAAACTGAAACACAATGATTAAATGTCTTGTTAACATTTGACCGCAGAGTCTATGGTCTTAACCTATGCCACACTGTGAAGGTCTAGGTGGCCTGGCTTGGCACAAAGGGAGTGGGTGGCTCTGGTGGCGCCTCCTGCCCTCAAATGACTCTCTGAGGTTTGGACATTAGGCATCTCAGTAGCAACCATAATGAATTCCTCTAGTTTTCTTAGATTATATGAACTTGGGTTCTTACATCATTGCAGCAAAGAAGGGATGCCTACCCCACCCCATTCCACCTTCCAATGGCAAAATGAGATGCACCAACAATTCTGGCAAGAAGGGTCCCAGTCAGATGTATGAGTTAAGGCAATGCAAGCTGCTACAACAAACATGCCCTGAAATCTCAGGAGCTTTAAAAAATGGAAGTTTATTTTCCAGGTGTAGTTTAATCAGCAGCCTAGAGTGAAGGGGTGGGAGGCCAGGGAAGAAGAATGTCATTCAGGGACCCACATTGACAGAGGTACTGCTATCTTCAGTATGAAGATTCCAAGTTTGCTCTGGAGAGTACCATCTGGAAGGCAAACAGGGAAAGAGAGAAAGTGATAGGAATCAGGTGGGAGATTTTTTTTTTTTTTTTTGAGACAGCGTCTCACTCTGTCACCCAGGCTGGAGTGCAGTGGCACGATCTCGGTTCACTGCAACCTCCACCTCCCAGGTTCAAGCGATTCTCCTGCCTCAGTCTCCTGAGTAGCCAGGATTACGGGGTTGTACCACCACACCTGGCTAATTTTTGTATTTTTAGTAGAGACAGGGTTTCACCATGTTGGCCAGGCCATGTTGGTCTCGAACCCCTGACCTCAGGTGATCCACTCTCCTTGGCCTCCCAAAGTGCTGAGATTACAGGTGTGAGCCACAGCGCCTGGCAAGGTGGGAGATTTTTAATGGCCAGGCCTGGAGGTGGCACACATCACTTATACCCACGTCCATTGGCCAGCACTCAGTTATACCGCCACTTCTAACTACACGAGAGGTTGGGAAATGTAGCCTAGTTGTGTGCTGAGGAAGAAAAAGTAAAAGCTTTGGTGCCAGCCAGTGTCTGCCACGTCAGATTTAATTTGCGTGCTGTAAAGTAATTAATACCCATTAAACTAAGGGTAGGACAAGATTAATGCTAAAATCACTCTCCCCAGCCACCATTTTCTCTCTTGTTCTTTGTCATGATATTGACAAGGTCAAAAGTCAGGCAGTCAGTATGAACCCGAGGAGGAGAAGTCCTTGCCACTTTGAGGCTGAATATAAACAACCCCTTCTTTGTGACTCACCCTATCAGCTTTGCTCCTAGCGAATGTTCATATCGTGGTTCTTCCGGGACCCTTGAGAGTGGGACTCCCATGTGAGGAACTAGTTCTGTAAACAATTACGTGCTAGTAAAAAACCATTAAGAAGGTTGGAATTAGGCATAGTCCTGCTGCATAGAAATTCTACTTAGTTGGAAAAATTGTATGTTTAAGTTGTCTCTGTTTTGAAGCCATGTTAACCCTTAACCTTCAGAAAATCCTTAGCCAGCCTTTATACATTGGTAGCTCCTGTTCTAATAATGTCTTCTCCTCATATTTTCTTTGGCTTGTCATGAGCTTTGAAAGTCTGATCTGAGATCCCTCACTTTTAATAATCTGTAACTCTGACTTGGTAATCTCCTACATATGAATAAAATGCCTGTGTTCATTTATTTCTAATGAATAAATGAACATGCCTGCTGAGTCAAGCCTTAAATGTGATTAAGGGACTGGGTTCTCCAGGGAGACTGACATGGGTTCAGATCCTGGCTCGGCCTTGAGTAAGTTTCTAACATTTCTCTGCTTGTATTTCCTTATCTGTAAAATGGGAGTGATTACTTTGAATGAAATTATATTACATTTATCAAGCATTTTATCATAGTTTCCACAATAAGGTGTAATTATTATTAATTCAGACTATATGATTCTGTGTCCTTGGATAAAGTTTACCATTATATAATAAACTACTTTTTTCACTTAATGCAAGCAATGTGCTATCAGTAATTTGTAGAGGGCATTTTAAAAAATCATGAAGATGGTTTCTTCCAGGATTTGCATGCATGAGATATCCATTCTGACTACAAAACATTCTTATCTATTCACGAACACTAGGTTAGCAAGAATGTCTGTTAGAACACTGTGTTCATCTAATTCAAGTTGCCATAGTTTAGGATCATCACAGGAAGGCACCTCCTAGAAAGACCATGGGGTTCCATCCCTTCGTATTACACATCAGGAAACTGAAGTTCATGGAAATCCACTTCAGAGGTAAAGGAGACTTGAAGATGACCTGCGCAATACTGTTCATTTTGCAAAGGGAGTCATTTAGATCGTACTTTCATCATTTCAAAAATTGCTTATTTATCCACAATAGGCTGCACACACAAAAAATTAGAGTGTGAGGCTGAGGCTGGGTGCGATGACTCATGCCTGTAATCCCGGCGCTTTGGGAGGCTGAGGCAGGTGGATCACTTGAGCCCAGGAGTTTGAGACCAGCCTGGGCAACATGAAGAGACTTCATCGCTACTAAAAATGTTAAAATGAGCTGGGTGTGGTGGTACCTGCCTATAGTCCAAGCTACTTGGGAGGCTGAGGTGGGAGGTGCACTTGAGCCCAGCTGTTAGAGACTGCAGTGAGCTACGATTGCACCACTGCATTCCAGCCTGCTCGACACAGCGAGACCCTGTCTCTAAAAAACAAAAATAAAATAAAAATAGAGTATAAGGTTTGCACCGTTTGGGATTATATTAATACTGGTTTTCTACTGCTGATCGCAAACACTGGATACTGTCATATATGTTTTACTCGACACCAAAATGAGAACAATCTTACTTAAGTAAATTGTGTAAAAGCATCTTTTAGGGCTTGGAGTTTACTGGAAGAAAAGAATTACAAAATAGGTCATGGGTGGGGAAAATACCAGATACCAAAATACTCCAACCCCTTCAGTCTACAAGTGAGGAAACACAAGCTCAGAAATGTGAAGTCATTTGCCAAAGTTTATTCTTTTAATCCCATTTTGAAGGCCTACTGTGTGCCAGGCACGGGGTTATAGCAGGGAATAAAACAAAGTCCCTGGCCTCAAAGACAGCTTATATGCTACTCATATTATGCAGCTCACTTCAAAGTTTTAAAACTCTACTTTGAAAATATCCTGTAACTGAAAACTTCTCACTAATTCAAACCCATCTCCTTCTGCCTGTGTACACCAAAACCCAGAATTTGTTAGACTTCACTGTGAATCCAAATCTGTGTAATATTAAATCATATTTCAAGTTAGGAGCAAGGCAAATGTGTCTACATAATTGAAAGACAACAGAGCTATGCGTTCCATTCCTGTTCATTCAATTAATCAGATAATTACAAGCAATTCTAATTTATACACTACAGCAAAATTACTGCCATTTTATATCTTTATCTCTTCTTTAAATTAAAAAACTCTATGCTGTACTAAATACTATAGAGTAACTTTTACCTTACGCTCTGTTCATTTCTAAAAGAAAAGTAACAAAAGGGTATAGGTCACGCCTAACACAGATGTTAAAGACTAACACAACTGCCACAAACATCATTGCAAAAGTATCTCTAACTTACCTTGATTTTTTTTTTATAGCCCTGTGATCTTATAAATGTGAGGCCTCTTGGCAAGATCAATGTGTTTCGTATTTCTTGAACTAAGGATATACCCACTATTAAGGTGCATTTAAGGTGCATTTCAACAGCGTGTTCTCTTGGAATATCAACTTAATCCCTAATAGGTTAAATCAGCAGAACTGTTGCTTTATGCCTTAGATCACTCTTTATCTTTTTTTTTTTTTTTTGAGACGGAGTCTCACTCTGTCACCCAGGCTGGAGTGCAGTGGCGCCATCCTGGCTCACTAAAAGCTCTGCCTCCCGGGTTCATGCCATTCTCCTGCCTCAGCCTCCTGAGTAGCTGGGACTATAGGCGCCCACCACCATGCCCAGCTAATTTTTTTGTATTTTTAGGAGAGACGGGGTTTCACCACGTTAGCCAGCATGGTCTCGATCTCCTGACCTCATGATCCACCCACCTCGGCCTCCCAAAGTGCTGGGATTACAGGCATGAGCCACCACACCCGGGCCAATCACTTTTATCTTTATACAGTGCTTTGGGGATATAAATTCATCCCAGGATGAACAAATCATGCAAAGTTGTGTAAAAACCATTTTCAAGTCAGGCACAGTGGTGTGCATCTGTAATCCCAGCTACTCGGGAGGTCAAGATGGGAGGATGGCTTGAGCCCAGGAGTTCGAGGTTGCAGTGAGCCATGATTGTTGTGCCTATGAATAGGCACTGCATTCCAGCCTGGGCAACACAGTGAGACCCAGGCTCTAAAACAACAACAGCAACAACAAGAAAACCATTTTTAATGCTTCAGGACTAAATATTGGGGAAGTGGTTAAGAACACGAGTTCTAGAATCTCACCACCTCCACTTTCCAGCTGTGTGAATTTGGAAATTACCCAAACTGTCCAAGCCAAAAATAAGCACTTTCTGGATCTTGGTACTGTTTCTTTCTGGATAACCTAGAAAGTCACTCCATTGCTTTGAGCTTCAGTTTTCTCTTCAGCAAAGTGAGGATAACACAAACTTTTCTGCTAACCTCAAGGGGACACAGTGAGATGATGTATGCCAAGGTGCTTTGTCAACCGCAAAGACCTACAGGAATGTCCAGTTGTCTTGCGGCTGCTGTTGTTCATCTTTAGTACTAGTACTATGTATGAAGTAGTACTAAAGAATCTGTCTTTAGTACCAGTACTATGTAGTAGTACTAAGGAATCTGTATTTAGTGCCAATACTATGTAGTAGTACTAAAGAATCTGTTTTAATATACATGGTACTGGTACTAAAGACACTATGAAGAAGGCCAGGCATGGTGGCTCATGCCTGTAATCCCAGCACTTTGGGAGGCTGAGGTAGGTGGACCACCTGAGGTCAAGAGTTCGAGACCAGTCTGGCCAACATGGCAAAACCCCGTCTCTACTAAAAATTAAAAATTAGCCAGGCATGGTGGCACGAGCCTGTAATCCCAGCTACTTGGGAGGCTGAGGTGGGAGAATTGCTTGAAGCCGGGAGGCGGAGGTTGCAGTGAGCTGAGATCATGCCACTGCACTCCAACCTGGGCAACAGAGTGAGACTCTGTCTCAGAAAAATAAATAAGTAAGTAAGTAAGTAAGATACTATGAAGAGACACTGGGATTCTTCAATGAAGAGCAAGGCAAGGACAGCAATAACAACTTGGGGATTTACCAGTCAGCAAGAGCCACGTCTGGAGCTTTTATCCATTTTGAAATCAAGAGATTACTGACTTCGTTATAACTTTAAAAGCCTTTGAAATTGCCTCACGTAATAAATGTAGTTCGAAAAAATATGACTTGTAAATTGTTTCCAATTTCACATTAGGAACTTTGAACAGGAGAACAGCCTTAAAATGGGATTGCAGAGGTGAGTGGTTCTCGGTTCTGCTAGAATCGCTTGGGGTACTTTGAAGAACCCCAATATCCAGGCTGTACCCCCACACCAATAATGTCAGAATCTCTGGGGGTAGGAAGCAGGTATTCTTTTCTTTTTTCTTTTTTTTTTTTTTTGAGATGGAGTCTTGCTCTGTCGCCCAGGCTGGAGTGCAGTGGCACAATCTCAGCTCACTGCAACCTCTGCTCCCAGGTTCAAGCAATTCTCCTGCCTCAGGTTCCTGAATAGCTAGGATTACAGGTACCCACCACCACACCCAGCAAATTTTTATATTTTTAGTAGAGATGGGGTTTCACCATATTGGCCAGGCTGGTCTCAAACTCCTGACCTCAAATGATTCACCCGCATCAGCCTCCCAAAGTGCTGGGTTTACAGGCATGAGCCACCACACCCGGCCGAGGCAGGTGTTCTTAAATTCCCCCAGGTGATTCCAATGTGCAGCCAAATGTGAGAACCTGGCATAAATAATCAGCAGCTCAGATATCACCCAAGGATTTCCAGAATGACATTATGTTCGAGGATCCCTGGTATTCCAGGACAATGAATGAAGAATCTGGAGATGGTTCCTACTGGCTGATTGAACTCACAGAATGTCAGACTGTGAAGGAATCTTAATGGGGAATCAGTTGAGCCCCTTCCTTATATGGAGGAGGGGAAACACATTCTTTAAGGGTAATCCTAGCCAAGGTACAGCCACCTCACTGAAGTCTATGCAGAAGTTTGGAGTAGTTTACGCTGTATCAGAACTCACTGGGTTTGGATGAGCCTAGTATTGCTGATGTAAGCTGCGGGGGGGCGGGGGGGGGGCACTTTTTGGAATATCTCTAGGCTTTAAACTAGGATCACAAATCAAAACCAATTAGACAACCACAGTTTACTGAGTACTTACTATGTGCTAGACAATATGGAGGCTACACAGAGAGAAAAGATGTCACCATTACCCTCAAGGACCTGAATGATGTCTCTACATAGCTGAAAAGATAAAACCTGGAGGAAGATCAGAGTTCAGGATATGATGATGATCTCCCACAATTCCTTGTGGAGTGCCCTGACACATCATTCTGTGTTCGATATATATTCATTTTAGAGCAAGTTTAAAGTGTATAGATATAATTTAGATGTAGAAACAATAGCACCAAAACACACCAAAATTCCTGAGCTGCCTTTGATCTCTAGGGTGGCTCCCTTTTGTTTCAGAGCTCCACTCCAGAAATATAGGAAAGAGATCCTTAAGTCTGACGATTTAAAGGTAGACATTTAAAGAGACAAAGGTAGCTTTGTCTCGTTTGCTCTAAAATGGTCTCTAGTTAACCCAATGACTTGTGAATAAATGCACAATCTTTGTCCGCCCTCCTCTTCCTTCTGGTAGTCAAGATGGCGCCTGGGCTGAGAATGGTGTGCTAATGCCTTTCTGGCAGTAGGGAGAAGGGGCCTGCGTCTGTGAGCTCACCCAGTGCTGAGTCCTGAGTTCTCAATGGCCTCTTCAGAGAGCTGCCTCATCCTGTAGGTCTCCTGGGTATCCAACTGGTGTCCACTGCTGAAGGCTGTGTCCAGTGGGCCCATGGTCTAGTCTTCAGAATCCCATCCAGGCCTGGGGGTCCTTCTCCTGCTGATACAGCTCCCTTGAGTTCTCACCACTGAATGTCTGTCTCATCCTCCATCTGACCCCTGGCCTAGGCTGTCTACGCCATAGTCTTTGCAGCTCTATCCCCACCCCTGGATCTCATCACAGCTATCCACTAGGAACATGAGGGTATTTTAGAGTCCCTACTCTGCCACATGAGAGCTGAGAGAGACTTGGAGGGGACATCATCTCCAAGGGGAAACAGTTTTGCCATTTCATCTCTGCAACTGCCCTGTGTGAGGAGTCTAAGTCGAGTTCTAAGTGGAGAGTGGGACACAATGCCCTCTGCTTTCAGTTTCCCCTGCCACCTATCTATGATAGACTCTCCATCGCTCCCCATCACCACTTCCACCTGCTAGGGAAAGAGTCAGGGTCCAACAGACATGGCCTCATGCCTGGGTGCGGGGAGTAAGATTTGGCAGGGGTCAGAGGGGGTTGTGAGATTGGCTGAGCATCAGATCAGTGCCATGGTAAGCATTTATAACCTCACTTGTACAGACAGGGGATTGAGAGAGAATGAGGAGACCAGGACAGGGTCTGGTATTAGAGGACAAAATGAAACAGGACAGGTCTCCTGCCTCTCAGGAGCATGCAGCCCACCTCCTGCAGCTCTACCGACCTCCTCGCAAGGAAGACCAAGGACTCAGAAGGACACAGCACAAGAGGATAGGAGAAAATCAGACAGCCAGGCCTCGGAGAGGGGAATTATAGAGGGACTCATCACTGGAAATGCCTATAGCACAGAAAGATCTAGACCCAGCCCAGAGAGAAAGTTGGGGATTGTAGCTCATGAGATCACTAAACTGGCTCAAATGTGTAATTGTTTCCAAATGAGGAAGACAACTCTGCAAGAATGAAATTATAAGCATCTTCCACTATTATGTCATCTGCCCCTCTGGAAAATAGAATAGCTATACCTAAAAGAAGACCTCCTTCAAAGACTTAAAAAAAAAAAAAAAAAAAAGGCATTGGTACCGCCCAGGAGAGCTAGAGGCTGAAGGTGAGTATAGTTACCTGCCAAAACTCATTCCGGTTTCTGGTAGACCAAGAATGAGCCCCTCAAATGTCACCCAATCACACAACTGAAAGTGTTAAGGTCCACGGGCTCTCTCTGTTGGCTAGTGGCCTAACAAGAGAGTGTCATCCCACCTCTCCCTGCCGTCAAGAGCTACTGAGTCACCTCTCAGGCTTCCAGGGTGAAGCTACTGTGTTTACGTCCAGATCTCCCAGAGCCCCGGGCGGGGAAAGCTGCCGCTCTCTAACAGCTCACCCCAGGCTCCTTCTCCACTCCCCGAGCCCTGCACCTCAGTGACATGCTCATTCAGTCCTCAGACACTTCCTGAGGGTGCCCTGGGCAACCTGGTATCATGTGAGTAGTACAGGCTACAGAATCTGATGGGGAATCTTCCTAGCTATATGACCTCTAGGCAAACGCCTTCATTTGTTTGACAGTTTCTTCATCTGTAAACCAAGATGAAAACTACCCACTGGAAAGAGGTTTTGTAAGGATTAAATGAGATAATGTGCGTAAAGCACTCGGAAGAGTGGCCCTGAGCAGGCTCTCAGTGCCCATCAGCTTCCTTCCCGTGAGTTCGCCACCCACCTGGTCAACCCTTTGTTCGGCACTGACTGCACACTGCAGGGACTCACGGTAAAAAGGAAGCCCGTAATGAGTGTCACACAAAGTGGTATCCCCAGGTATGGATGGATAAAGAGAAGCAAAAACTGGGGAGAGGGGTTTAATTCTTCTGAGGTCAGGGCAGGTTTTCTAGAGGTAGTAAGATTTGGCCTCAACTTTGGAAGGGGAGTTTCCCAATGGGGAGGGTCTCCAGAAGCAGAGTGGGGGAATATGCGAGTGAGACAGACAAGGGGGTAAATGTGGAAATGGGCACATTCATGAGCAGATGAGTATTATGGGGTACAATGCAACTGGGGAACTCTGGGAGATGACACAGAACACACCTGAGTGTGGTCCCACCAAGGGACAAGGAAGCTGGCATATTTAAATTCCAACTCCCATTACTCACTGGGGGTGTTATCTCCCCGGCACTTCTGGTTTGTCCTGCGCATGGGCCAAGCACACTCCCATGGGCACAGATGATTCTCAGGGAGACATGAAAGCTGTCAGCATCCACAGGAACTGTCTGCAGGTGACCTCTGGGTGGGCCAAGGGGATACGGGCAGGGCACCAACAGCATCTGCTATAGGTGGCTTAGCATCAAACGAATCCACAGATCTGGCCACAGGCCATATGCGAGCACCCTATAGCGCTGACTCACACTTTAAGACTCAGTCATAGTTTGTATTGTTCTCATGCGTCATAGTCATGGCCCTCCCTGGAGTCAGAGACGATGTTCTCAGCAGCCAGTACTGCTGGGCACACAGCAGGCAATCATTATTGCACAATTGATAACCCAATGGAGAAGTGGCAGGTCAGTCCCCTTGGCCTTCAAAAACCAGGCCCAAGCCATCCTGAACTAAAAGAACCCCTGCCCCAGTCCAAAGCTATTGGGGGAGGTGGTGCCTATGAGCCACCTGGGTGATCCAGAACAACACCGATTCTCACAATTATGGATTCCATCTTTATTTTTAATCTACAAATTCACAACTACCAAGCAACTGAGCCTAGCATAGCAGAGAGGTTAAGAATGTGAAAAGGCACCATAGTAGAGAGGTCCAACGTACAAGCTTTGGAGCCAGATGGCCTGAATTTGAATTGTAACTCTGCAACCTCTTAATTATTTGACCTAAGGCAAGTTGCTTACCTCCTCTGTGCCTCAATTTCCTCACCGGTAAAATGAGCTCATAATAGTGCCTTTTTCAAGGGGTTATAGAGTGGGCTTTAAATGAGTTAGCCATTTGTAAGGGCTTAGAACAGTGGCCGGCACGTGGTGAGTGCTATCAAGGTGATTGTTCAGTAACATGAGCAGGGCATGGTGGCTCACGTCTGTAATCCCAGAACTTTGGGAAGCAAGGTGGGAGCATCGCTTGAGCCCAGGAATTTGAGACCACTCTGGGCAATATAGTGATACCCCATCTCTACAAAAAATTTAAAAAATTAGTTGGGCGTGGTGGTGTTGCCTGTAGTCCCAGCTTCTCCGGAGACTGAGGTGGAAGGATCACTTGAGCCCGGGAGGTTGAGACTGCAGTGAGCTGAGATCACGCACTCAAGTCTGGGCGACAACAAGATCCTGTCTCCAAAAAAAAAAAAAAAAAAGAAAGAAAGAGAAAGAAAAAAAATAAAACCAAAATAAATAAAGAACATGAATAAACACTCTTACTGGGCGTTCTGAGAGACAGGTGATGCCAGTGCTACTTGTCTGCCACTCTTTGGGAACCACTGCTTTAAGAAATCAATTCATCAGAGATCTGGAGCAAGAAATGCAGTCAGCTGCCTTTATTGATCACTCAGCTTTTCCCTACTGAGGTTTGTTTCAGAGCCATGTACTTTCCTATTTACCTGCCCCTGTTGCTGGCATTTTAAAACATAATTTTTCAAAAAGACATATTTCTAACAAACAGCTTTCATTTGGATGAGTTTTTTCCCCTGTGTTCCATTTTCCTGCCTCATCTACCCCTGTGGTGGAAAAAGCACCGAAACGTGAGACTGAAGATCTAGCATCTAGTCTGGGCTCCGCCACTTCCTAACCAATAACCTCCCTGGGGACATTTACTCATCAGTAAAGTGGGGACTCTTGAGTTTCGCCCTGCCAAGCCCACAGTAATGTTTCAGTGCCCTAAGGAGATGATGCGTGTGAGAATAGTTTAGATTTTATTTTATTTTTTGTTTGAGAGTCTCGCTCTGTCACCCAGGCTATAGTACAGTAGCATGATCTCAGCTCACTGTAGCCTTAACCTCCTGGGCTCAAGCAATCCTCCCACCTCTGCCTCCTGAGTAGCTAGGACCACAGTCACACCACCGCCCAGCTGATTTTTTTTTTTTTTTTTTTGGTAGAGACAGGGTCTCCCCATGTTGCCCAGGCTGGGCTCAAGCGATCCACCCACCTTGGCCTCCCAAAGTGCTAGGATATATATATATATATATATCAGGAAGGGATTTCTCTCCCCATTTCTGTCTTCCACCAGTTGTGTAGGCAGTGGTTCTCAAAGTGTAGTCCCTAGACTATATCATCAGCATCACCTGGGAGCTTGTTAGAGCTGTCAATTCCTCAGTCCCACTCCAGACCCACTGAAGCACAAATTCTAGGGATGGGGCCCAGTGAACGGTACCTCCATAAGCCCTCCAGGGGATTCTGATGCATGCTCAAGTTTGGTAACTTGGTTTTGTGGTTACAAGCACAAAATCTAGAGGCTGACTACTGGGTTCAAATTCCAGCTCTGCCGCTTCTTAAGGGCTAACAGCCTTGGGCAAGTTACTTACCTCTCTGAGCCTCAGCTTCCTGATCTGGAAAATGGCAGTACAACTAGGATCTCCCTTCCTAGACTGGATAGAGAAGATTAAGGGAGTGGATGTGTACTAAGCATGTAGGAACCTGGTATGTTGTAAGCCTTCGGAATACATTTAGTCCTTATCACTTCTTTTCTTTTCTTTCTTTGTTTTTTTTGAGACAGAGTCTCACTCCGTCACCCAGGCTGGAGTGCAATGGCATGATCTCGGCTCACTGCAACCTCCGCTCCCGGGTTCAAGCAATTCTCCTGCCTCAGCTTCCCAAATAGCTGGGATTACAGGCACGCACCACCACGCCCGGCTAATTTTTTTGCATTTTTAGTAGAGACAGGGCTTTGCCATGTTGGTGAGGCTGGTCTCGAACTCCTGACCTCAGGTGATCCACCCGCTTCGGCCTCCCAAAGTGCTGGGATTACAGGCATGAGCCACCGCACCCGGCCATCATTTCTTTTCTTAAAGAATGGCGGCTTCTTGACAACATGCCCCCATACCTACTTTTTAAAGGATTGCCAATTGTGTTATAGCTTTTGGGAAGTTTTCCATTTAGTCTGTGTATTTGTATGTGTGTTTTATTTGTATGTTTTGTTGTTTGCTGCTAGTAGATTTTTATCCTATGCAATAAAGATTCCTTGGTCCTGCCACCCACTTCTGAATAAGAAGGGTATTTCTTTGTGTGTCCTTGATGTCTTAAGTATCAAACATTTCCTAGTCTCATTCCTAATGAGGATTTTTTTTTTTTTTTTTTTTTTTTTTTTTTTGAGACAGGGTTGCACTCTGCCACCCAAGCTGGACTGCAGTGGTACGGTCACTGTTTACTGCAACCTCTGCCTCCGGGGCTCAAGTGATCCTCCCATCTCAGCCTCCCAAGTAGCTGGGAATACAGCCACCCACCACCACGCCCACCTAATTTTTTATGTTATTTCATTTTTGTAGAGACAGGGTCTCACTATGTCGCTCAGGCGTGTCTTGGATTCCTGGGTTCAAGTGATCCTCCCTCCTCAGCCTCCCAAAGTGCTGGGATTACAGGTGTGAACCTCCTAATGAGGGTTCTTTACACTTGCCTTTGGCAGTTGTGCCCACAGAAATTGCAGGCCCAGCATTGCTGGTCTTTCAACTACCTTTCTTAGATACCTTTTTTTCTTGTTCCATGAACTTCTAAAGATCCCTCTTTCTGAAAATACCAGGCTGCTTCATTTGTCTGATTCTCTACCGCCTTTAAATTTCCATATGGTTGTACCTTCAAGTAGATACATTTAAGAACAAGTAAACACCAGAAATAAACCCTCATCTATATGGTCAATTTGAGGCAGGAAAATAGGGTCTGGAGGCAGGGAACATAAAGCCGATTTACACTTCAGCTATGACAGGAAATATCCTCACCATAGGGTGTACGCTGAGTAAATGACTTTGTAACTTTACTTCATCCTCTTCATTTACATAGGGCATACACCAAGTAACCAATGGAAACTCCCACAAATTCTGTAATAGGGACTTTGAGCCCCTGTGCTCGAGCCACTCCCACACTGTGGAGTGTACTTTCATTCTCAATAAATCTCTTCATTCCTTCCTTGCTTCGTTTGTGCGTTTTGTCCAATTATTTGTTCAAGATGCCAAGAACCTAACACTCTCCACCAGTAACGAAGTGATTTTTGACAAAGGTGCCAAGACCATTCAATGGCAAAAGGGCAGTCTTTTCAAGAAATGCGGCTGGAAAACGATATCCACATGCACGAGAGTGAAGTTGGACCCTTACCTTACACCATACACAAAAATGAACTCTAAATCGATCAAAGGACCTAAACGTAAGAGCTAAAACTATAAAATTCTTGGAAGAAAACATAGGGAAAGTCTTCATGATATTGGATTTGGCAATGATTTCTTTGATATAACACCAAAGCATAGACAACAAAAGTAAAAATAAATAGACCACATTACAATTAAAAGAATTTATGCATGAAATGATACTATTAAGAGAGTAGAAGAAACACTCCACAGAATGGGAGAAAATATTTGCAAATTATATATCCGATAAGGGATTAATATCCAGAATACACAAAGAACTCCAAAACTCAACACCAACAAAAACAACCCAATTCAAAACTGAGCAAAGGATTTGAATAGACACTTCTCCAAAGAAGATATACACGTGGCCAATAAGCACATGAAAAGATGCTCAATATCACTAATCATTAAGGAAATGTAAATCAAAACCACAATAAGATACCACTTCACACCCACTGCCAAAACAACAGGAAAATACAAGCATCGTCAAGAATGGGAGACACTGGAATTCTTGTGCCTTGCTTGTAGGAATGTAAAATGATACAGCCACTGTGGAAGACAGTTTAGCAGTTTCTCAAGATGTTAAACACAGGATCCAGCAATTCCCTCCTAGGTATATGCCCCAAAGAAATGAAAGCAGGGACTCAAATAGTGATTTGTACACCCATGTTCCTAGCAGCATTATTCACAACAGCCGAAAGGGGGAAACGACCCAAATGCCCATCAATGGATGAATGAATAGACAAAATGGGGTCAATGCATACAGTGAAACATTAGCCGTTAAAAAGAATGAAATTCTGATACAAGCTGCAATGTGGGTAAACTCTGAAAACATCCTAAGTGAAATAAGCCAGGCACAAAAGGACAAATATTGTGTGATTCCACTTATCTAAGGTACTTGCAATAGGCAAATACATAGAAAGAAAGGAACAGAGGTTACCGGGAAGGGGTACGGGGGAAGGAAATGGGGAGTTATTGTTTAATGGATATAGAGTTTCTATTTGGGATGATGAAAACGTTTTAGAAATGGATAGCGGTGACACTTACACAAAATTGTGAATGTACTTAATGCCAATGAACTGTATACTTAAAAATGGTTAAAATGATAAACATTTATTATTTTACCATAGTAAAAAAATCCTAAATAACAAAAAAATTACACACATACAAGCAGATAAACAGAAAATAAATGAAAACAGACACATTACCTTCCAGGGATGTTACCAGAACGACATGAAGACAAATGATGACAAGGAATATCTTGAATGTCAGTAAAACTTCTTCAGTTCTGCCAACACGGCCATACTGCCTGCCAGAGAAAACCATCCTGGAATAAAGTAAGGAGAAAACAGATCATCACAGCTGCCATAATCACAACACAGCAATACCTCAAAGGTCATTCCTCAACCAAGGCAACCTGTGATCCTGTGCACTTCAAATTGCTATGGTTCCAGAGAATCAGAAACGCCAGTTGGGCACTGGTGACAACAAGCAAAACCCATGTTAATGATGGGAGGGTTGCCCAGTAGGATGTTATACTTAGAAGCAAGGTAGCCTATGTGGATTTATGGAAAACATCAACACATGCAAAATAACAAGAGAAGAAATTAAAAATGCAAAATGTTACAATACATCATTATTACCACTACACAGAATCTTTTCAATAATCTATCATTCTCTCTGTTATTTTCCTTAAAAAAAAAACTTTTAAAAGAGATAGAGTCTCGCTATGTTGCCCAGGCTGGAGCGCAATGGCTGTTCACAGGTGTGATCATAGTATATACTGAGGCTTCAAGCAATCCTCCTGCCTCAGGCAGCGCCACTGTGCCCAGCTCCTATTCATGCTTTTTTTTTTTTTTTTTTTTTTT
>NW_016824157.1:259992-262509 GCF_001698545.2 Rhinopithecus bieti
TTTTTTTTTTTTTTTTTTTTTGAGGTGGAGTTTCCCTCTTGTATGTTTTATACTGCAAAAGGATAAGTGATATGGACAGGAGGCAGGGAAATATTGGGTAGAAGAGGGTGGTCCTGGACAAAGGCCACACTCTCAAGCCTGGACCCGTAGCCCAAAGTGAGAACATGCGTTCCTGTTTCCCTGCCCAAATGTTGCCTTTTCCAAAACCACCCTGGCCTGCCCTGCCCCCTAATCCGGTATCCATAAAAACTCCAGGCCCCACTGGCAGAGTGGCAGAGAAGGAGAGAAGAGAAGTAGCCGGATGTTGGAGAGGAGCAGCTTGACTTCAGAGAGATAGCTTGACAGTGGGACTTCGGAGAAGAGTTCAGCCACAGATGGCCAAACTCCAGGGGAAGTTTCCCACTCCATTCCCTTTCCAGCTACCCATCCCACTGAGAGCCACTTTCGTCAGCAATAAAATCCTCAGCATTCGCCACCCTCCAATCTATTCTTACAACTTCATTTCTCCTGCATGCCAGACAAATACCTGGGTGCGGGTGCAAGAGGCTGTCACAGTGACCCTCCACTGAGCTGTTTAACACTTACACTGTCCACAGATGGCAATGCTAAAAGAATGTGCTGTAACACATGCCCTCTGGGGCTCTGGAGGTCGTGGGCAACCTGTCGATGCTGCCGTGGGCCCGCACAGAGTCCTGCTCCTGCTGGTTGTCCAGAAGCACTCAACCTGGCCTCTGTGCCCACTCACCTGCGTGCTCCCCCTCCCGCGAGGGGGTGAGAGCTGTGGGCTAAGTGAGCCAATCCTTCATGAGTCCCACAAAGGAGTCAAGGGAACTATCCAGTTTCATCAGTACATTGCGTTTCCTCTTTGTTGCACATTATTTTATCATCATTGCTTGCATTTTAGTAGTTTATATCAGAATTGAATTTAAAAGCCTCATTTGCCATTCATTCATTTATTCATTCAACAAATATTTATTGAGGGCCAATATGTACCAGATGAGATGTGAGGGCTGAATAGGAGTGAATTAGATGAAATGCACGTGCTGGAGGTAGGGCAGGGGCTAGGGGAGAGTTCAGCACACAGAGAGAATTGCAAATGCTAAGACTGTCTGATCCTCTCATGTCTGGGAGTTGGCCAACATTACCCCATGATGGGCGGTCAGCACTAGGAGCGGAGGCTGGCGTGGGGTGCTGAGAAAGGAACCACTCATGGGCACAGGCACAAGCAAGGGGGTGGCGAGAGCCAACTGGGCAGGCTTCCTCTACACAGCCAGAGGGAAGTGGCTGGACAAACCAGGCTGTGTGTCCTCAGCTAGCAGAGCTCTCAGCCAAGGGCACTCATGAATCCAGCCACCACTTGCAGCCTCTGCAAGTCCTAGAGTGAGTGTGAATACACAGTGGTGAAGACTAAAGAGCATGAGTTCAAAGGTCTCAGCTAGGCCACGTAATATCTGAGTGACTGTGGACAAGTTATTTCCAATGGTCATGTTTCCCCATCTAGCAAACTGAGATAACAGCACCCACCTGATAGTGCTGTTGCAGTGAGTAAACAAGAAATCTTTGCACAGTGGCTGGCACTGTGAATGTACTGTAAATGTTAGCTGTACTTGTCATTCATTCATTCATTCATTCATTCAACAGATATCTATTTTGCACCTAGTATGTGCAGGATCAGGCAGTGCTGGGATTAAGGGGTGGAGGGCATGGAAAGAAGGGGGATATATAAGCCGGAATTTCTGTCTCAAGGTAAAGCTGGCAATCTTTAAGAATTCTGTAATTGAATACTCATAACCAGCACTAGGAGAGTGATTCTTTCCTTGACCTGACATGATGATGTTTTAGACCAGGAGGTGAATCTTTCTCCTTCAAAAGAGAGCTTGCATATCTTAAATTAATAAATTGTATTATGTATTAATGCTATAATATGTTGATCAATTATAAAAAGCCTCTAATTTCTCCCTCCTCTTTTAACCTCTCTCTGGGCATAATGGCATGTTATTGATCTTCCCAAAGGAGTCACTCAAATGAGGATGTTAACACAGTTGTGCAAAGATGTATCGATGTCTCTCTGGAGGAAAGACCTAAGTGTCTGCTACAGCTATACAAAACAATCTCAATGCAGCTCAGAAATATGTTTGCCAAGGAAACCAGAGAGAAAAGAGTACTTATTGTACATAATTCCATTCATGAGAAACCGAAGCAGAAAAAACTAATCGATGCGGTGAGAAGTCAGGAGAAGGCTTGTCCTTGGAAGGTAGGGAGTTATAACAATATTGGATGTGGGCACAAGGGAGGCTTCTGAGGTACCGGGAATATTATGTGTGCCAGTTATATGGGTGTGTTCAGTTCACAAAATTCACTGAGTTGTACACTTATATGTATGCCATAAGTTTCAATAAAAAGTTTAAAAATTGGCCCGGCGCGGTGGCTCAAGCCTGTAATCCCAGCACTTTGGGAGGCCGAGACGGACGGATCACGAGGTCAAGAGATCGAGACCATCCTGGCTAACATGGTGAA
>NW_016824157.1:264901-285860 GCF_001698545.2 Rhinopithecus bieti
AAAAAAAAAAAAAAAAAAAAAAAAAAAGTTTAAAAATTAACCTATTTTTTAAGTTTTTGAACTTTGTCCCCCCTCCAAAAGCACTGCTTTAAAAAAAAAATGGAGGCATTATTGAGTGAACTACAGTGCCAGAGAAAATGCTCTCCTCTACAAATGCCTTAGGCTTGACTCTACCTGAAACTGGTGGAGTTGACTTAGATTTAATTCACAAGTATTTAAGTGTAGCCTAGGGAGACAGTATCAGAGTGGTTTATTTCTGGAAAGGAACTCAGAAATCACCTATCCTCGAACCCTCATTCTACAGATGAAAGAGGCCCATCGTGGCAAGCTTGTCCAACCTGCGGCCCACGGGTCACATGTGGCCCAGGATGCTTTTGAATGTGGCCCAGCACAAATTCTTAAACTTTCTTAAAACATTATGATATTTCTTTTGCAATTTTTTTTTTTTTTTTTTAGCTCATCAGCTATCAATAGCGATAGTGTATTTTATGTGTAGCCCACAACAATTCTTCTTCCAATGTGGCCCAGAGAAGCCAAAAGATTGGACACCCCTGCAAGTCCAGGGGATGGGTCAAGGTCATTCAACTATTTGGTAGAACCCTTACTCTTTCTACCAGAACACAATGCCAGCCTCCTGAGACTTTGTCTCCTTGTAAGTAAAATGTTTTGAGTCCATCAGGTGAAAGACATCAAGTTCAAAATGTTATTATACAATTTTAAAATGTCTACAAACTCATTCTTGAGCTTTGCTAACTCTTAGGGCTGGACCTAAGTGGTGTACAAGACATGATCAAAGGTAAATTTGTGTACTCAGTGACTCAGTGTACATCCACAGTGAGTGACTACTATGTGCTGTAACTGAGACCTCTGATCAAAATAAACTATGCCTTTTCACTAACGACAGGATCTACTCAACTTCCAAATGCAGGTAGGAAAGGCCAGAATGAAAGATGATCCCAGCAATCATCTTGAAAAAAAATATAGATCAAGAACTTAATGCAGACTGGCACCACTCAAAAGACTGCTTTCAGTTGTCATATCTGGAATACGTTTTCTCAAGGCTGAACATATGTTTTTGGAGAAGTTTTATGATATTTGAAATAATGTAGCTTCTACTGCCTTCTGCATAAACTGAGAATGTCCTATTAGGTCATAAAGTCTCTAGGATCACTAATCAAAGGGAAATCTGTGAAGTTTGAAACCTTTAGTCATTGCACATCAAAGCCATTTTTCTCTGTTTCAGCTGAAACATTGATATAGTTTGGATACGTGTCCCCATCCAAATCTCATGTTGAATGTTGGAGGTGTGAGCTGGTGGGAGATGTTGGATCATGGAGGATCCTTCATGAATAGCTTGGGCCATCCCCTTGGTGATAAGTGAGCCCCAGAAGCAAATGTCACTATGCTTCTTGTACAGCGTGCAGAACCAGGAGCCAATTAAACCCCTTTTCTTATAAATGACCCAGTCTCGGGGATTTCTTTATAGCAATGTAAGAATAGCCTAACACAAACATCTATTCATCTTCTGGTGCAATCAGGGTTAGCTCAATGCTATCCAGGTCATCAACAAAGAGGATTTGAATAACCACTGGTTCTTAGCAAATTTTTAAGGTGCTAAGGATGGCTAGGAAGATAGCAACAATTACAAAGAAAACTATTTGGTAGCATTTAAACAGTGAAACATAGACCTTGACACTAGATTAAAGATGACCCCCAATTCATCTTTATCCAGGGCCCCCTTTTAAGTTGTGAACTCTGATGTAAATGGCAACCTCTCTCTAGAGTTGTACAGTGCATGAACTACATGACTATATGCCATGGTGCTTCCATTCTAAAAAGTCATTCTAGAGCTCTTCAATTTCATTAAATAGTATCAGTATCATATTTTTAAATATATATCATCAGTGCAACCTGTTATGACAATAAATGATAAATCTGTCTTTAGATGTAGGATAATTAAAGAATAATATCAGAAAGGGAGAAATAGCTTGATACCACCATAGGGCAGGTCTGGGTGAGGGTTATTCTCTGTTATCTCTGGTTAACTGGCATACTTTGATTATACCATAGCTACTATGATAGAGGCAATGATCAATATTTTTGACCTGAGTTACAAGAGGTACGATGATTGTTCCCTAAGTCTTCTAGAAAACTCTATGCTTTTGGGACATTTATACGGAGTCATATATGTTGGCTTACAAGACCACCACAAGGGGAAATGTAAAAAAAGAAGGACTACAGGGGTTCTCAGTGTGGATAAAGCAAGAACAAAAAGTGAAAAAGCAATTGATTTAGATTGTTCAATTTTCAAAGAAGTCAGAGAAAGAATCAGGAGACTGGTAAGAAAAGCATAATTAAATTTCTATTTGAACACTGCTCAATGACTTTGATACAGGAAATATCTCAGGGGAAAAAAAATGTCTTCAGAGTTCCGGAAATAGGTTAGGTTAGTTAGATCAAACCTTGGGCTTAAGACAATTAAAAATTATGAATAAAATGCTAAAAGCATTTTCTTTTATTATTATTATTATTATTTATTTTTTGAGACAGGGTCTCATTCTGTCACCTAGGCTGGAGTGCAGTGGCATGATCATGGCTCACTACAGCCTCGACCCCGTGGGCTCAATTGATCCTCTTGCCTCAGCCTCCTGAGTAGCTGAGACTACAGGCATGTACCACCACACCTGGCTCATTTTTTTATTTTTGTAGAGACGAAGTTTTACCATGTTGCCTAGGCTGGTATTGAACTCCTGGTCTCAAACTCCTGGGCCTCAGCCTCCCAAAGTGCTGGGATTACAGGAGTGAGCCACCATACCCGGCACATTTTCTTTCTTCTTCTTCTTTTTTTTTTTTTTGTTTGTTTGTTTGAGGTGGAGTCTCGCTCTGTCTCCCAGGCTGGAGAGCAATGGCATGATCTTGGCTCACTGCAACCTCCACCTCCTGGGTTCAAGCGATTCTCCTGTCTCAGCCTCCTGAGTAGCTAGGATTACAGGCGCCTGCCACCACACCTGGCTAATTTTTTCTATTTTTAGTAGAGATGGGGGTTTCACCATGTTGGCCAGGCTAGACTTGAACTCCTGACCTCAGTTGATCCACCCGGCTCAGCCTCCCAAAGTGCTGGGATTACAGGCGTGAGCCACTGTGCCCAGCCATGCATTTTCTTAAACATATCAAAGAGCTGGCAAGATAGAAAGGAATTGCCAGGCCAAAGGTGAAACTCAAGCAGGAACCCGGTAAGTAATGTAAGCAATGAAGCCCACTTATACCTGTGGGTATGGGCCTAATGAGGTAAACCTGAGTTTCAAATATGACATATGAAAGAAAAGTTCAGAGACATGGAGAAAAGAAATATAATGTCTAACATACATTTAAACAAAATTCGAAGAGGAGAGAATCAGTGTTTGGAATGATAATGACTAAGTGCCTCCTTAGTCATGGGTGAAAAACACCAATCCTCAGATTTAAGAAGCCCAAAGAATCTCAATCACAATAAATAAAAAGAGATCTACACCTAGATACATCACAGTGAAAATGAGAGAAAACAAAACAGGAACATCTGAAAATTGTCAGAAAACAAGACAGATAACCTTCAAAAGAGCAGCTGTTAGGCTGGGGGTGCGGTGGCTCATGCCTGTAATCCCAGCACTTTGGGAGGCCGAGGCGGGTGGATCACTTGAGGCCAGGAGTTCAAGGTCAGCCTGCCAACGAGGTGGAATCCCGTCTCTACTAAAAATACATAAATTAGCCAGGTGTGGTGGCATCCACCTGTAATCCCAGCTACTCGGAAGGCTGAGGCAGGAGAATCGCTTGAACCCGGGAGGCAGAGGTTGCAGTGAGCTGAGATCACACCACTGCACTCCAGCCTGGGCGTCAGAGCAAGACTGCACCTCAAAAAAAAAAAAAGAGAGAGAAAGGCTGTTAAGAAGCCGCTGTTAGACTGACAGGTATCTTCTCAGAAGCAACAATGGAAGCCGGAAATAGTGGAAGTCTGTCTGCAGCGTGCCGGAAAGAAACTGCCGACTCAGAATTCTGCTCTCAGGGAAAATATCTTTGAAGAATGAGGGCAAGATGAAGATATTTCCAGACAAACAGAAACTGTGATGTTGTTCCTCCCTGCAAATCATTATTGAAATCAATCCTAAGACACGTATTCAGGCAAAAGACATAAGATCTGAGATGCAAGGAGGAATGAGGAACAAAGGAAGTGGTGGGTTTGTGGCCAGGCCCATGGCTAACATTTCTAAGATACAGTTCAAGAGTTTAAAAGAAGGCTTTGCCCTTATTCTTCCCCTAAGGCTTCATTCCAAGCTGTAAGAGGCTTTGTGCACACGCACGTGATCACCACAGCCTGCATACCCCTAACCCCTCTCCTTCACACATGTACCCCTTGGTCATCCCTTGGATCTGGGAGTATGTACACCTGCAGTATGGCTTGCAATAGGGAAGGGGAGTGCCCAGGTCCTGGAAATTGGCACAGAATGTTTGGATTGGGAATTCCAGGGTCCTGGATTCCCAGAGTATGTTCTAGAAGCAAGGGTGAGGGGAAGAGGGAGGGAGGCTCCGGGTAGGCATGACTTCTTGATGCCACAGACTTCTTGCCATTTGGAGAGGGGTGGAGCTAGAGAGGGGCCAGAGAGGGGACTCTAAATCACAAGTCACAGGCCAGAGGCCCCAGTTGCCCAGAACTAGGGGTAGTACTCTCTATTGGCAAATCCAAATGAACTTTTACTATATAAAACAGTGCCAGTCATGGTGGCTCACGCCTGTAATCCCAGCACTTTGAGAGGCTGAAATGGGCAGATCACTTGAGCTCAGGAGTTCAAGACCAGCCTGGCCAACATGGTGAAACCCCATCTCTACTAAAAATACCTAAATTAGCCAGATGTGATGGCGGGCACCTGTGATCCTAGCATCTTGGGAGGCTGAGGCAGGAGAATTGCTTGAACCTGGGAGGCGGAGGTTGCAGTGAGCCAAGATCGTGCCACTGCACTCCAGCCTGGGTGATAGAGGAAGACTCTGTCTTGAAACAAAACAAAACTACTATATAAAACAATAACATCTTGTAGGGATTAGTGAAACATGATAAAAACATACAGCAACTACCTCATATATACAAACATAGGAAATAATATATGTATTATATGTAATATAACTAAGGAGATGATAAAATGAAATTCAAAAATTAAAGTCTTCCAAGGTCCTTGAATTATACTAGAGGAAGCTAAAGGTATTGATTTTCTTTGCACATTGAAAAGCTGAGTAGACATGTTGTAATTTCTACAACAGGTTGTAATTTCTTTAGTAACTAAAGAACAGAAAAGGGACATACAACTTCCTAACTAGTGGAGGAGGAAAACAGTTTTTAACATATTCAGTCACTCTGGAAAAAAGGCAAGAAAGAGGAGAAACAGCAACAAAGAATGGTTAGGAAAAATAGAAAATGATAAAGATTTAAAAACAAATGCAGGCTGGTGCAGTGGCTCACGCCTGTAATCCCAGCACTTCGGGAGGCCAAGGCGGGTGGATCACCTGAGGTCAGGAGTTTGAGACCAGCCTGACCAACATGATGAAACCCCATCTCTACTAAAAAAAAAAAAAAATACAAAAAATTAGCCAGGCATGGTGTCAGGTGCCTGTAATCCCAGATACTCGGGAGGCTGAGGCAGGAGAATTGCTTGAACCCAGGAGGCAGAGGTTGCAGTGACCCGAGATTGCACCACTGCACTCCAGCCCTGGACAACAAGAGTGAAACTCCGTCTCAGAAAAAAAGAAAAAAAAATGCAGATAAAATGATTCATGTAATATAAACGGACTCAATGATTCCATTAAAAGACAAAGATTATCAGACTGAAAAAAAAAACAAACTCCAATTATATGCTATTCACAAGGACACAAATAGAACCTAATGATTCAGAAAGTTTGAAAGTAAAGAGATGGAAAAGATATGCTATGCCCAAGCTAATCAAAAGAAAACTAAAGTGTTTATACTAATATCAGACAAATTATACTTTAAAGCAAAATACTTTACCTAGAAATAAAACCGTTCATTCATAAAAGATTCAATTCTGAATTGAAGACTGAAGAAATGTACATGTGAACGCAACTACTGTAGCCTCAAAATACACCAAACAGCATTGACGGAATATAAGGAGAAATAGAACAAATTCACAATCATTATGAGAGAGCTCTATCAGCAACTGGTAAAAATTAAACAAGAAAGTCATTAAGGATATAGAATATTTGAATGACACATTTAACCAACAACACGAGGACCGTACCTAGAAGCTCCCATTCAACAACTGCAGCGTACATAATCTTTTCAAGTGCACATGGAATGTCTGTGAAACCATCCAGATCATCAAAAAAGTCTCAAAAGCTTTTTTAAAGAATTGGAAAACAGGAAAGCAGCATGTTCTTTGACCACAACACAATTAAGTTGTAATAACAAAAAGTTAGATTTGTTATTTAACAAATAACCCATGGGTCAAATAAGTCACAATGTTTATTTGAAAATATTCGCCAGGCATGGTGCCTCACACCTGTAATCCCAGCACTTGGGGAGGCTGAGGCAGAAGGATCACCTGAGCCCAGGAGTTCGAGCCTGGGCAACAAAGTGGGACCGCCCCCCCATCTCTACAAATAAATCAAAAAATTAGCCGGGCATGGTGGTATGCACCTGTGGTCCCAGCTGCATGGGAGTCTGAGGCAAGAGGATAGCCTGAGACAAGGAGGTAGAGGCTGTAGTGAACCATGATCACACCAGTGCACTGCAGGCTGGGCAACAGAGCAAGACCTTGTCTCAGAAAGAAAAAAGAAGAATAAAGAAAATATTTGACTTGATCAATAATAAAAACGCTATATATAAAACACATAGGATGCAGCTAAAGAGAGAGTGAAAATTATATTTTAAACATACAAATTAGAAAAAGAGAAAGGCTTAAAATTAATGAATTAAGATCCTTAAGAAGTGTGAAAAAGTACAGCAAAACAAACCCAAAGAAGAAGAAGGAAGGTAATGAAAAGAAAAAAAAGAAGCATATAATAAAGACAGAAAAAAGACATAAAGATTAACAAAGCCAACGTTGCTCTTTGAAAAGACAATTCTGGCAAAATCAAGAGACAGAGGGAGGGGAGGGAGAAAGGGGAGAAAAAGAGAGAGGCAGGGAGTGAGGAAGTAGCTAATAGGAGGTATAGAAAAAGCAACACACCTGTAAATGCTATAAACATAATAAATATAAAAGGCTCTTAGGGACAACTTTCTTCAATAATTTTGAAACTCTAGATAGAAAGGGACACATTTCTAGAAAAAAATACCAATTACCAAGAAGGAATCAAGTAGAAATGATAAACATGAATAGTAGGTATAACCCTTAAAAGTCTCAAAATGTCCCACAAAGAAAACTCCAGGCCCAGATGGCTTCACTGATGATTCTATCAAACATTTACGGAATAAGAGTTCCAATCGCACAGAAACTAAAGAAAAAGAGCACATCTGAACTCACTTTTACAAGGCTATCATAACCCCAATGCCAAAACCAGACAAGGAGAGTCCTTAGATTTCTACCCATTATATAAATGGGTATATAAAAATGAGACTGTTTTCAGATTTCTCCAAGATGCTCACAGAAATGTCTAGCAGCAATTTCAAATCTTGTAAATTGAAGTAGTTTGAATAAATATTGGACAAAAGGAACTGTTCTGAACTTCAGCAACAAAATTTTTTGAAGATAAGGTCACCAAGAACTAAAACCAGTATTACTGTAGTAAGAGAAACAACATCCCATATGCCAAAAACAACCATGTCCTAAAGATGACAGAAACTAGGTTAACTGGTGAGTGCTGAATAGGAACTCTAAAACAGCAGCCTTGTATGTTGTTTGTCAGAGCACAAAGTCAAGTCAATGCTGAGCCATACAGCCTCATCGCAGTGTGAAATGTTCACATCTCTAGAATCAAATGGAAGGAAATGATTTATTTGGTCTTTACAGTGCAAAAATGATTTTCTTAATAAGCGGTAAGTGCTTTCTGATGCAGAAAAAGAAAGCTTTATGCAATAAAACAAGTGAATCAATATCAGACGTGCAAGATTAGAACTAAATTGTGCACTTAATGTAAACATACACTCACCAAGCCTGGTGAGGGGTGTTGCGTTTTTTTGTTTGGTTTGGTTTTTGTTTTGTTTTTTTTTTGAGACGGAGTTTCACTCTTGTCACCCAGGCTGGAATACAATGGCGTGATCTCGGCTCACCGCAACCTCCACCTCCCGGGTTCAAGTGATTCTTCTGCCTCAGCCTCCTGAATAGCTGGGATTACAGGTGCCTGCCACCACGCCTGGCTAATTTTTGTATTTTTAGAAGAGACGGGGTTTTACCCTGTTGGCCAGGCTGGTCTCAAACTCCTGACCTCAGGTGATCCACCCACCTTGGCCTCCCAAAGTGCTGGGATTATAGACGTGAGCCACCGCGCCCGGCTGAGGGGTGTTCTGTTTTTTGGCTCCCTTGCTCATCTCCAAATTTCTCCACTCTCTCATACCTCTGATCTACCATACTCTTGATTAGCCATGTGTGAATTATCCAAGGCAAGGTGAAAGCCTACTTCATCTCTCTCCCCTCACTCTTCAGGGTCTTCCCCCAGTGCTTGCAGTATGTTTAACACACAAATGAGCAGAATAGCATAGGATTCGGGAACATGCATGGTAGAGCCTTCACATCTAAGCTCTACCACTTACAGTGTAAACTTGGGCTGTTCCTTAACCTCTCTGGAGTTTAAAATTCTTCATCTGAAGACATGGAAGTAATGCTAAGACCTATTTCACAGGGTTCTGTGGGGATTAAATGAGGTAATATAATGAAAGTCTTAGTTTAGTCAAGAAGTGTTAGCTACGATTACAAGCATAATTAGAAGACAAGCTTTTGTTTTGTTGTTGTTTGGTTGTTGTTTGCTTGCTTTTTTTGTGACAGGGTTTTGCTCTGTCACCCAGGCTGGAGTGCAGTGGTGCAATCTTGGCTCACTGCAACCTCCACCTGCCAGGCTCAAGAGATCTTCCTGCCTCAGGCTCCCAAACAGCTGGGACTACAGGCACACGCCACCACCCCCAGCTAAAGAAGATAAGTTTATAATACACTCCAGTCCTAAATGTAAACAGATTTTGGAATTATTTCCAAAATAATTGACGTTCATTCAACTAGTTGACAAATATTTATTGAAGTTCTGTTACAAGCAAGATTCTATGCCAGGGACTCGAGATACTGCAAAAAACAAGGCAGATACCTTTCCTGCCCCCGAGAGCTTAATAGCCACTACTCAGATTCATTGGTCATTGGCATGGCCAAATAAATAGTGATTTTTTTAAAACAACAAACAAAAGATACTTTCTGTTCAATGGCTCATCAGACTCGACTTGGCCTAAAACAAAACAAGGAAGCAGAACACAATAGCCTCTCCTATATAGGCTTGGTCTCCACCTCACCCCCACATCCACAGCAGGCACTTGACAAATATTTTTTCATTGATTTGGTCCACAATCTACTACTGCAAAATAATTCTATCAATATGTAGAGGAGAGAAATAAGAGACTCTTCTTAAAAGCTTCCTGGGGCATTGATCTGCACTGCAGGGCTGGGGCAGGGATAGGGCAAAAGCACATGGTTAGTGGTCATCTAGGAAACCATGCCGGAGAGGAAGCGAGGGACTCAGGAAACCAACCCCGCCTTACCCACCAGGGCCCACCCCCCACCAGGATTCTGTGCCCTTCCTTAGTTTTGTCATCACACCATACCAATTCCTGTTTCAGGTCCCAGCTGGGCCATTTACTGGCTGTGCGACCTGCTCAGGTGTTGTAACCTTATTTATAGCAATAACTTACTAGTATCTATTATAATAACGATGTGTTATTTATCATGTAAGTTATAATAGGATCATTCTAATTTGTATTCATTATGGTATTTACATTGTTTACAAAATTTTGATAATTTATGTCAATGAATTCCCAGAAATAACCACTATTTATGAGTCTCAAAAGAACTAGGCTGGGTACAGTGGCTCAGGCCTGTAATCCCAGCACTTTGGGAGGCTGAAGCAGGAGGATGGATTGAGGCCAGGAGTTTGAGACCTGTCTGGCAGCATAGGGAGATCCTGTCTCTACAAAAAATAAAAAATTAGCCAGGCATGGTTGCATGTACCTGTGGTCCCAGCTACTCAGGAGGCTGAGGTGGGAGGATCACTTGAGCCTGGGAGGTCAAGACTGCAGTGAGCTGTGACTGCACCACTGCGCTCCAACCTGGGTGACAGAGGGAGACCCTGTCTCAAAAAAAAAAAAAAAAAGAGAGAGAGAAATAGAAAGCGTGAAAGTAGTGGCTTCAGAATTTCTATCTAGAAGAGGGTCATGGGCAGAAATCTGGTTGGAAGGATCCTTTGACAGTTGCATTTGCACAGCACTTAGGTCAGAGAGAGAACAAACACTTCCTTGGTCGATTTCAAAACATGACAAAAGCTGTTAGAGCCAAGGGACACATGTCCAGGGAGCAGGAAAGGGGAAAATAGTGAAACAGAATCCCAAATAATTCCACGTAAATGATCATTATCTTTCCCCAGCTTTGATTGCACCATGTAACTTCAAAATCGGTACCCGTTTCTGAACGCCCATTCAAAAGCAATTGGGTTACCAAGAAGAAACAGGTCACCAATAGAATCCCCAAGGAAAAGAAAGTGTCTGAAGGAAAGAGAGCTCCAAGTGGGAGTGAGGAGTTAAAAACAAAACAAAACAAACAAAAAAGAATAAAGTTGATATAGGGATGGGAATTTGCAATGAAGGAGGGAAAACAGGAAAGAAAAAAAAAACCCAAGCCAACATGTTCCTCATTTCTACAACATTATCTCGTAGAAATAGCATCACTCACCTGACTGCGAGTTCAGAAAAAAAGGTGGAGAACCTCTGTGCACACCTGAAAATGAAAAATAATAATAATAAAAAAAGCAAAATTAGGCCAGTGGAAAGTAGACTTTCTTGACTGCATAATACTTCAATACTGCAGTGAGCTCATCAGTCAAGGCCCCGTGGGTTCCTTACTGCACGTCACAGCTTGAACTTGGCAGTGGAGTTACAGAAAAAATGGATGTAAACCCTGCTTTTGAGGAACTTATATAAAAACTGGAAGCACAAGCCCAAAGCCAGTTTGGGGACTGATCTTGTTAATGTTTTTTGTTTTGTTTTGTTTTGTTTTGAGACGGAGTCTCGCTCTGTCACCCAGGCTGGAGTGCAGTGGCATGATCTCGGCTCACTGTAACCTCCGCCTCCCAGGTTCAAGCGATTCTCCTGCCTCAGCCTCCTGAGTAGCTGGCATTACAGGCACACGTTACCACACCTGGCTAATTTTTTTTTTTTTTTTTTCATTTTTAGTAGAGACAAGGTTTCACCATGTTGGCCAGGCTGGTCTTGAACTTCTGACCTCAGGTGATTCGCCCACCTCAGCCTCCCAAAGTGCTGGGATTACAGGTGTGAGCCACCACGCCCAGCCTTGTTATTGTTTTTGTGGCATGAATTACTGTTCAGCTGAAGTCTTCATTAACAGTATCACAGGGCACTGGACAACGAAGTGATTGGACCAGACCTGGGGTGGGGTGGTCTCTTCTAGAGACCCTGCTTGGGTAGATATTTCTTTGTGTGTTTGTGACTTCACTTCCCTAGAACCTAAACTCCTTGATATCAAGGATTGGGGCATTTAGGTCTCTTGTGCCAGAGGCAGAATTCTTTCTCCACTAAAGGGCTAACTCTTGGTTAATTACTAAGTTTGGCTCAGAGTTGAAAGGGGAACATGGGGATATTTGCAATGACATGAGGGAAAATGCAGATGCATGCTGGGGAAAGAATGGGGTATCTACCCAAGACAGAGAGCACTGCTGACAACCTGACTTGTATCTTTTAGAATATTCCAACATGCCTCACTTCTGAACCAAAACATTGGTCCAGCTATTAGCTTGAAGATAACAGTCGCTTCATGTAATGGTGTCTTCTCATGAGAAATAGGACATAATGACTTTCAAATGAAGATCTGTGATAAGAAACGATCTCTAAGGTCATTTTGGAACCAATTGACCTACTGCTGGCATCTCTCAACAGACTATTATAATAGCAGTTCAGTGCCCAGCAATCCCATTACTGGGTATATACCCAAAGGAATATAAATCATTCTGTTATAAAGACACATGCACACATATGTTTACTGCAGCACTATTCACGATAGCAAAGACATGGGATCTACCTAAATGCCCATCAATGATAGACTGGATAAAGAAAATGTGGTGCATATACACCATGGAATACTATGCAGCCATAAAAAGGAATGAGATCATGTCCTTTGCAGGGACATGGATGGAGCTGGAAGCCATCATCCTCAGCAAACTAATGCAGGAACAGAAAACCAAACACCACATATTCTCACTTATAAGCAGAAGCTGAGCAATGTGAACACACAGACACATGGAGGGGAACCACACACACCGGGGCCTGTCGGGGAGGGGGTGGGTAGAGAATCAGGAAGAATAGCTAATGCATGCTGGGCTTAATACCTAGGTGATGGGTTGATAGGTACAGCAAATCACCATGGCACACATTCACCTTTGTAACAAACCTGCACATCCTGCACACGTACCCCAGAACTTAAAAGACAAAAATGAAGGCCAACCATGTTGTCCTGTCCTATGATGAACAATTGCAAACACATGTCCCAATGCTGAATGTGGACTAAATGTAGGATTAACAACTGAAAAACATTTCAATAATCAAAGAAAGAAAGAAATTGATTGTGACTTGAGTATCAAAAGAAGTTCATTTAACATTTGTGAAAATGAGAATTTTCTACATAGGGATTTCTGATAATATTTTGATGAAATTTCCCAACCCAAGCACACTACCTCTTCCAAAACCTTATTGACAACCATAATAAAGCACACTTAATGGTTCTTTGGAATCCAGTTTATTAATGAACAACAGGAGGCTCTGTCTGCTCCCTTGGAATACTTACAGGTAGAAAAGTAGGACAAGCAACATGACATTTGTTTTTCCCAGTGGATGAAAAAATTGAAAAGCCTAGTAATATCCAAAACTGGAGAGCATGTGAGGAAATAAACACCTGCATACACCATTGGTGGAAACATAAACTTTGAGAGAGTAATTTAGCTATGTTTTAAAATTTTAAATGTGCATGCTTTTTGATACAGAAATTCAAATTCCAGAGACTGTCCCCACAGAAATACTGACACAGATACAAAAATACATATACAAATACTGTCATTGCAGCTGTGTGTGTGGTGGGGGGAGCCTAAGTTTCCATTAGTAGATGAAGAGTTAAACAAAGGTACATCTGTGTTTTGGAATATTATGCAACATTTAAAAGTGAAGTTTATTTAGATGTATTAACATATAGAGATTGTCAATGCAAATAAGGCAGGAGAAAAAAACAGGTTTCTGAATAATATATATGAGGACTTGTTAAGACACAATCAAAGTTATATGTGTATGCTTATTTTTTTTTTATTGGAAATGGGGTCTTGCCCTGTCACCCAGGCTGAAGTGCAGTGGCTCGATCACAGCTCACTGCAGCCTCCCACTCTTGAGTTCAAGTGATCCTCCCACCTCAGTCTCCCGGGTAGCTAAGACTACAGTCATGTGCAACCATGCTCGGCTAATTTGCTAGTTATTTTGTAGAGATGGGGTCTCACCATGTTGCCCAGGCTGGTCTCAAACTCCTGGACTCAAGCAGTCCTCCCGCCTTGACCTCCCAAAGTGCTGAGATTACAGACGTGAGCCACTGCACGTGGCCTATCCTTATTAATACAGTGACAAGGGTGGATACATACAAAATAGCCTGGAAGGAAACCCACCAATAACCCAGGAGTGTGAGGAGGGAAAGGATGAAGGCAAATTGCTACTCCATAGAACACAAGCATGTCTTCACATAGTACTTACACAATTAAGTAGATTTCTTCTAGTGAAGAAAAGCAGAACAGAAGGAGGGCCGAACAGAGCTTCTCCATCAAGCTCAGGGGGTAGGGAATGGGAGGGAAAGCCATCACTTGCTCAGCTCGACGTCATCTCCCCTCCGCCTGCTCAACCTCAGTTAGAAAGGCCCAACTGGGAACACAACGACTTCTGGTTTCAGGGCCAAGAAACCAGCTTCCCAGCCAGGGAGCAGGAACTCACTTCAGCAAGTTGTGGAAAAGAATGGCAAGAGCAACGATGCAAAAATGCCTGACGAATACCGAGCCCTCAAATTCATTAAAGAATGGCCCATCCTTCAGTCCACAGACCCCTGCTTGCTCCTGTGGCCACCACACACCCATCAGCCTTTATCTCCTAGAGAAGCATAACAGGAATGAGGATCTGATGAGCACTAGCACTTCAGTGACAAAACATAGTGACTGCCAATGTTTGGGGTTCTTACATCACTGAAGGGAAAGGGCAAGTCACAAAAGGAACCATATCAACTTATGTAAGACATGGCACGGAACGGAGAAATTTTGCAGAGAAGAACAGCAAACTCACCACTTGCTAGGATTCATGAAACCTCCCACAGTTGCAGACTGCCCCAAACCATGACATCAGGGAGGCTGGGAAGCCACCCAACTTCCTCTATTTATCAAACTGGCTAAAACCCAGGGTAATACCAGCGTGACCCAAAAAATAAATTTAAAAAAAGGCAGGCAGACTTTACAAGTGGTTTGGGTGGGAAGGAAACGACCTCCGGGTGTACTTAAAAGCCCTGCTCCAGTTTAGGGCCACTCTCAGGGAGGTTGTGTCCAAGAGTCAAAACTCCCATCCTGGGCGCCTGGCCACGGCACCCACACATCCTAGGGATAATCTGCAACCCACTGGGGAAAGAGCACAGGTAACAGCAGCCCTAGGCAGTTGTCCCACTGCCCTCCAAGGAAAGACCAACCAAAAAAACCAAAACCAATCAAAACAGAACTGTGACATGCAGCATCCTGGAGGGTTCAGCACTTCATTAGGAACCTAATGATTCATTAGTGACCCAGACCGACAGGCACAGACTGCCTCAAAGTTCCTGGCGATGACACTGACACCGACACCATGGAATAAATGACCAGAGGACAAAGAGGCCTTGATACATTGGGATGGGGCCAGAAAGAAGGAAAGAGGACTTTCTTCACACTAGTAGGAAAAACAAATTGCACAAATGGAGATGATGGGGAAGGCAAAGTTATATACAGGAGAAGGTTGGGGATATGCACATTCTTGGTTTTAGAATGGTAGGTATTGCCATCGAGGAACAAACAAGAGTGGTTCTAAAACCTTGTGGTGGCCCCGGTACTGATCAGACCCTGACTAATAGGACCCTGACCTGCACAGACTGGTTTGTTCAGTTCTGGATGCCACCACTCAAGAGGAGTTAAATTGTAAGATGGCTCTGGAAAACTAATGATCATTCATTCAACAAACATTTAACTGGGTGCCTACTATTTGCCAAAAAACAAGGCCACTCTGTATGGTTGTGCAGGTTGTGCCCTGCACAAAGGCTCATAGCCAAGGGGACTGGCGAGCCTGAATCCAGAATGCCAGGCTTTGGCATCAGCTGCGGGCAGTTATGGGAGCACCGAGGAAGGACACCTAACCCAGTGTGGGGAAATGGATCCAGGAAAATCTCATCTAGGAAGTAATCATCAGGCTGCAGCCTAAAGGGCACAACTCCCTTTATATGAAGACATGGGCGAGAGTATTCCAAAGAGAGGAAATGGCTGAAACCAAGGCACAGCCAAAGAGTTTAAAGTGGAAGGACAGTGTCCTGTGTCCATCCTTGTTAAATTGTAGAAGTGACTAACAGAGCTTTCGGAATTGCTTTGTGAAACATCTCAAAAGATTACTCCTGGTCATCAGTCTGGAGGGGCTGCATGCTGAGGTGGAAAGAAGCAGCCAGGAGAAGTCATCAGTGGACCTCTTGCAGCCATTGCTACCACGCTTTATTTTCCTGCAGCATGAGAAGCTTTCTTTTCTCTCTTCCCTTCCCTCCAGTCTTCTCTCCCTCTTTTCTCTTCTACTCTCCTTCACCCTACAGTGTCCCCCTTTTCCTTCCCTTCCCTTACCTAGCTTGAGGCTTGCCACGTATATTCTGTGGGCTAGAATGTTGCTGGTCACCTCTGCCCAGAGCTGGAGAAGAGAGTATCAAAGACCACATGGTGAGAGCCTCACCTTCAAATGACTCTCAGACCTCCAGTCCCAATGGTCTGGGTGAGGCAACCACCAACTCTCTACCCAAGATGACAGAACTAAGGCATTCCAAAATGGGACATAACCTTCCTTAGGGTATAAACAATTCTCACTTTCATATTTGCATAGGCAAGAATTTACCAATTTTTTTACAAAACTTTAGTTTACTATTTCACAAAAGAACACTTATATACTTGATTTTTTAAATGCAAGTCTGACATTAAGCTATATTCAGACAAAGTTCACCAGAGTGAGCTTTCTTCCATTAATATGAAAACATTTCACAGGAAAATTGAATTTAGATCATCACAACTTAAATCAATCTCAATTGAGATGACTGATATTTTCTAATTAACTCTGAACTTCTCTTTCTACTGGGTAGCAAAAAGCACTGACCACTTCCCTCTATTTAAACTATGTTTTGATATTTTCTTTTCTTTTTTGTTTTTTGTTTGTTTGTTTGTTTTTTCCTTGAGACTGGGTCTCCTCTGTTGCTCAGGCTTAAGTGCAGTGGCGCAATTACTGCAGTCTCAATATCCCAGGCTCAAGTAATGCCATCGCCTCAGCCTCCTGAGTAGCTGGGACTACAGACACATGCCACTACACCCAGCTACTTGATGGGTTTCACTATGTTGCCCAGGCTGGTCTCCAACTCCTGGGCTCAAGCAATCCTTCTGCCTCTGCCTCCCAAAGTCCTGGGATTACAGGTGTGAGCCACCACACCTGGCCTGATATTGTATTTTCAACGATGAGAGAAAATATGACCAAAAGCCACACAGATAAGGAAAGAACAATTGTTCATGTAGGATGGGTCTCACCAAGTAGTAAGAAAACAACACACATAAATGTTTCCTTTGTTTAGTAAGCCTTTGTTGTATATTGGACACTTGGGCTATAAATTAAGGCTGGTGCATTAAATTTTTTCTATTTCCATATATATCTGCCACATGAGATGTACTAAATCTTAACTCCAGGAAATAAAAGATGAGGAAACCCTTGCCCATAAAGTTATTATTCTCACTGGAAATGATTAAGAAGTTACCTTATTATCTAGCCCTATTTGACAGAAAAACTGTGGAAGATAGGAATTTAGTGATTTATTAATAACATTTTAAAAATTCAATTTGAGGCCCTCAAACTCCACCTCAAAATTGCTGTATCTCTGCCAACTTTGCCAGCAAGAGAAGTTTCTAGCCCCTCCCTTTTGTGGCTGATTGCAAAGCTGCTCATAAACTCTTCCTAGGGTGGAGGGTGGAAGGAGGGAGAGGATCAGGAAAAACAACTAGTGGGTACTAGGTTTAATACCTGGGTGATGAAATAATATGCACAACAAATCCCCATGACACAAGTTTACCCATATAACAAACCTGCACACGTATACTTGAACTTAAAATAAAAGTTAAATAAAATAAAATAAAACCAAACTCTTCCTATTCTAGTTTGCCTATCCATTTTGCCTATCTAAAATCACATTGCAAAATCCATGCAATGTGATTTTGCAGCTCCTCCTATCAAAAGGTGGAGTCTGTTGCTCCACCCCTTGAATGTAGCAAATGTGATACAACCAGAAGTGTGAAAAGTGCTTGAGCATGGAATTTGCTCTCTCTTGCTGCTCTTTAAGGGTCAAGCCACCACGTTAGAGTGGAAACCAGCCTGAGCTAGCTGGCCAGATGATGAAAGACACATGCCTGGTCACGCATTGCTCCATACAAGTGCTGGCCAACCCCCAGGCAAAGGGTCATCTGGTAGACTGGCAGCTGACAGCAGATGCATGAGTGAGCCCAACTGAGACCAGCAGAAGAACCATCTTGCTGAGCCCTGCCAAAATTGTGGCCTCAAAAATTGTGAACTAATTAAAATGGTTGTTGCTTTAAGTGGCTAAGTTTTGGGCTGTTTTGTTACGTGGAAAAAACTAACTTATACACTTTCTTTCTTATTTTCCTTCCTCCTCATTCTTTCCCTTCCTCTTTATCTACCCTTTCTTCCTTTCATTATTTCTCCCCAGTCATCTTCCTTTCTTCTTTTCCTTCAGTAAGTACTACAAATACCCATTTAAGGGAAGGACCCATTATGTATAAGATGCTGGCCTGGGCTGATTCAAATTCTAATTCTAATTCTAATTCAAAGCCAGGCTCATTTTACGCTCCCTCTATACACTTCCTCTGGAGCCCACATAAGCAGATTCTGCAGACCTTGCATGGTCCACGGGCCCTACTCATAAAGACATGAACCAAGATGTTTCCGCAGACACTAGGCAGAATTTGCAGCCAGTTTCTGGGCATTTGCTCGTGATAATCTCCCTGAAAGAAATGTTTGTCACTGTGACCTGTTGAGTGTGTTCTAGCCCTCCCTTCTACCTGTTGCTCCTAGCCACCAGAGAGGAGAAGAAAATGGGCCTTCGAGCCAGACACCCAAGGGTTAAGGGCATGGTTTAAGACCCCCCTCCCTCATGTGGCTGCCCAGGCTAAGAAAGAAGACAATATATTTATAACTACAGGAAACAATGTACTGTGAGTGGTAAAATGCTTAGATTTCCATTTGTTTACTATACAAATAAGAGAAAATCAATACGTTCATCTTGCTAATGACATCAAGCCACTCAGTACAACTCAGAAGCCGGAAGGTCATTTCTTGAAATGCTTGTCTTTCTTCTTCCACATTTCTAATTTATTCTTTATTCTCACTCTAACTTATTTTTTTCCCCTGAATGATTTTTTTTTTTTTTTTGGACTTTTTAAAAGTTGACTTTTCCTTAGTGTCCCAGAACCTATCTATTTGTTTGTGGTTATAATGTTAATGTTTAGAAAGGTCAAATTAGATGTTGAGGTTGGGCAAGTGTTCATTTTCTAATGAGGAAACAAAGATGTGATACAAAAATTCACACCAAGAAGTGCGATATTGCGATTACAGCAAGTGCCACGAAGCAACACATCAGTAGCTCTGGGCGAAGACAGTGGGATCTGACCTAAGGGATTGGGGAAGGCTTCCCTGTGGAAGTGATGCTGAAACTGGAAGGGTAAGTGAGAGGAACTTGCCCACCAAAGAGGCAGGGAAAGACCGTATCAAGTAGAGGAAGTAGTATGTGCAAAGGCACTGTGGCAAGAGGTAATGTCATTCACGTAAGGAACTGAAGAAAGGTAGGAGTGGACAGGACATGCCGAGGCAAGGAAGGACAGTGAAAGATGAGGCTGGAGAGACAGAAAAGGCCCAGCTCCCAAGGGGGCTTGGTGGCCAAGGTAAGGATTTGTACATTTGTTTCGAGAGCCATGGAAAGTCACTGAAGGATTTTAAACAGTGGGCAGTGTGTTCAGATGCACATTTTGACAAGATTGTTCTACCAATTTTTGCATGGAAAATGAATAGGAGGGGGTCTCAGTGGAAGTGGGGGTCCAGTTTGGAATTTCAGCTCTCCATTCTCAAACATTGTTCTGAAGGTCTGAGCAATTCAGTAAAACAAAAATCCAAAGTAAGAATTATAATCAAGAAATGGAGACGACAGATTTGTTTACGACACACACACACACACACACACACACACACACACACACACACGAAAATCTATTAAAATATAATGGGAATTAGAGTTCAGAAAAGAAGAGTCAGAATAATTATACAAATAAGTTTTTCCTCTACACCAGGGGCCTGCAGACCTTTTCTGCAAGGGTAAGATAGTAAACATTTCCAGCTTTGTATGCTGTAGGATTTCTGTTGCAATTACTCAACTCTGCCATTGCAGCACAAAAACAGCCACAGGCAATCTGTAAATGAATGAGTGTGGCTGTGTGCTAATAAAGCTTTATTTACAAACACAGGCAGCTTGTGGGATTTGGCCTTTGGGCACTAGTTTGCCCTGCTCTCTACCAAGGAGGAAGTAATTATAGTATTCGAGGTGAGAAACAAGGCTAGATGAAGATGGTGGTGGTGGTGATGAACGATGGACATACTGAGCAGCATTCAGGAGGAAGAATTGACATGGCTTGGGTCTGGATTGGATATAAAGAGTGAAAAAGTGGCAGGCACTGCCTAGAGTTCAGCTAAGGCAAGTGAGGATCAAAGGCAGTGAAGCAGCTGCGTGTGAACTGGAATCCAGGTCACCTGACAACTTGTCCACCCCTGGGGTCTGGTGTGCCTTCTCACCACAGCCACTGGCCCTCTGCCAGCCCAATCCACAGCCTTCGATCCCAGCTCCTGCAGCATCCCAGCATCCCACTGCTGCTAGGTTACAAGTGTATGGGATGCTTTCTCGAAATACTTTTGGCCTTCATAGTCACATGTAATTTCTACAGCGTTAACAACACCTTCCAGCTTTTTCCCTCACATCGGTTCCCCTGCAACAACTTGAAAATAAGTCAGGTATCAAGGACAACAAATTAGCAGAGTAGATGGTCAATGCCTAATTTGATGGGGGCAGAGAATAAAACTGGGGGAGGGGGTGAAATTAACCAGACAGAGCAGCTTTAGAAAGATGAGCTTGGAGTCAGGTGTCTGGAGAGGATGAGAACGGTCAAAGGCAGGAGGGGGAGAGGAAATCCAAAGGGGCAGGTGCAAGGACAGTAACTTCCCAAGCTGCAGGGGATGGCCATAGCCTGGCCCATCAAGAGAGGGAAAGCAGTCCTGCAGCTCCAAGTGGGGTGTGCACAGTCCCTTTTTACCTGCTCTTACTCTCCAGCCTCACCCTCCTCACCCAGCATCTTAAAATTTGGTCCTGGCCGGGCGCGGTGGCTCAAGCCTGTAATC
>NW_016824157.1:286673-296355 GCF_001698545.2 Rhinopithecus bieti
CTCCTTACCCCTGCAAAGAAATCAAGTTCAAGGAGAATATAAATTAGAGAAGGAGATCAGGACCAAGGAGGGAAACTGGGAAGTTGGGAAGTAGGTAAGTAGGTCACAAGGCCTTCACCTTTATATTATCAAACTACAAACATGGTTCTTTGGTGCCCAAATAGAAAAGGGGATCATATTTTATTCTGAAATCTTATCCATGAACAAGAGAAAACATGACAATCCTTAGAGAAGGCCAAGCTTTTCCTCGCAGCTAGTCCTCAACTGACCTGCTCAGGGCTTAGCCACACTCAGCACCTCCACTTCCTCTTCCCAGGGTCTCCTGAACTGATTTCAATCCGGCTTTTGTGTTATTCTTATCAAGGTCATAACTTCCACCTTGGCACAGTTCTCAGATCTCAGCTTACTCCTCTCAGCAGTCTTGAATGGTAGATCCCACAGTCTGCAGGAAGTTGTGGCCCTTGACTGAGCCCCTCTTCTAAATGGAGGCCAGTCTGTGTGCACAAGGAGAGGATAAAGGGGGAACGTTCTGAGAAGGCAAAAAACTCACATGTTCACTCCTATGCGTGGATGAACAGTGGGAGAAAACGTGCTCATGGTCATAAGAACACTGCTTTGAGGACACAAATATGGGAGTGACTGATTATATGTTTTGTGTGTTTGGGGAGATGGCAGGCAGGGAAACATGTTCTATATCAGAGAGTCTGAAGATGACGGTGACCTAGAGCCTATTAAGACTTCACTAGAGTAGGACTCCTCCTCCACCCCAAAAGTTGTTTTAATTTTGACTAGTATCTAAAAGATCGCCTCTCAAGGCTTGTTTTGTTTTGTTTGTTTGGTTTTTTGGTAAGGCCTTGCACCCAATAAAACATGCAAATTTCAATGACTGTGGTCATTAAAGGGCACGTGTGACTTAATTTATCAACTCAGACTATTCACAATAGCAAAGATATGGAATCAACCTAAGTGTCTATCAATGGTGGACATAAATGTGGTATGTAGGTACACACACACACACACACACACACACACACACACACCCCATGGAATACTACCCAGCCATGAAAAAGAATGAAATCATGTCCTTTGCAGCAACATGGATGAAACTGGAGGCCATTATCTTAACTCAGAAACAGAAAGCCAAATATTGCATGTTCTTACTTATAATTGGGAGCTAAATAATGTGACATGGACATAGAGTATGGATAGATAGACATAGAGTACGAATAGATGGATATAGAGTATGCATAGATGGACATAGAGTATGGATAGATGGACATACGGTATGGATAGAAAGTAGGGAGGGTGAGAGGGAGGTGAGGGGTGAGAAATTACCTAACGGCTATAATGTACACTATCTGGGTGATGGTTACACTCAAAGCCTAGACTTCACCACTACACAATTCCTCCATGTAACAAAGCTGCAAATTGTACCTCCTAAATCTTTTTTTTTTTTTTTTTTTTTAATGATCAGGTCAGTTTGGGTGGTGAACAGGGATACGGCAGGCTTCAGTGACCGGGCAGAGCCCAGTGGGGTCAGGCATGGATGACACAGGCACATTGGGATGGGAAGACCTGCTATTAGCTGGGAGAGGGTGGAGGAGGAGGGAAGGGGATGGTTCCCAAGGAAGGGCTTTGCCTCCCAAGGAAGGGCTCTGCCTACCTTGACGGGTTTGCTGGGCTGCGCCTCAGAAACTGGAAGTCAGTGCCATTCCCATCAGTGCTCCTATAGAGAGGAAAGTCTTGCAGTGGCTGTTCGACTTTCTTTCCTCGCTCATCAAAACACTTTCCCTCCGAGCATCAATGCTACCTGCTCCTTCTGCTTACCACGCATTCCAATGACTCTGCCCAGTTCCACCAGAAGCGGAGTTATTTTGGAAGGCTGGATGGTGTGCGGTAGGGTGGAGGGAGCCAGAACGGGAAGCCTGGGATGGTGGAAACTCCTCTATCACCGGGGAACTTGGCTGCAGCCCCAAGCCCTGGCCTCCCACCAGAGCGGGGCTGTACACTTTCTCCTTCTTTTTTTAGTACTATCCTCTCTGACCCGCCCAGGGCTGGGATGTTGCAGTGTGTTTTTCCAGGAGACCCGGCAAACAGCAACTTGACAGGTTCAATGGTTCCCATTGACAGACTGAATGGACTCCTCTGAAGACTACGAAACTGGACACAAAACAGCCCATAAAATCCTGCCTCCGGCAGGCGTCTGGACGCTGCCTTTTCCCAAATGACCCTCCAGCAGCACGGATGCCGCATGGGTGGCTGAGCAGCATTTTTTGAGTGATTTTTCCAAAACTGGGGTGTTCCAAGTGGTGTGGGAGTATTATTTTTAACCTTGCAGTAAGAGACTAACTCACCAGATAATTTGAGAAAACGGGAGACTACATGAGTCATGTTACTCCCAAAGCTAACCACTTGCCACCGGACTCCAAAGCCTCCATGAACCATGAGGTGCCCCGGGTCTGCCTGTTATGAGGTCTGGAACTCACTTTAATATACTGCGGGGAAGGCAGTGTGATGTTTGTGTGTGCCGGTTAGTTTAAGCTTGAACTTGATGAGTGCTCTGCAAACTTTATAGCACAAAGGCCCCTCTCTCAAGGCAGCTCCCACACATCCTTCTGCCATAGCCACCTTGACCTACAATCCACACTTCGCTGATCAGCATACCAAATGCCAAAAGCATTTTCTTAGTGAAACTGGTAACTTGTTAATTAGAATGATAAATAGAATGCTGAGGAAAAAGTAAACATCAATTATCTCATCCGAAATAAAATAATCACATAATCTAGTCTCAGGGACAGCTGAAAATTTTTATAGTACAAACAGTGCCAAGGAGCCAGGTGCAGTGGCTCACGCCTGTTATCCCAGCACTTTGGGAGGCCAAGGTGGAAGGATTACTCGAGTCCAGGAGTTGGAGGCCAGCCTGGGCAACATGTGAGACCCTCCCCCATCTCAATAAAAAATACAGAAATTAGCTGGGTGTGGTGGCATGTGCCAGTAGCCCCAGCTACTTGGGAGACTGAGATGGGAGGATTGCTTGAGTCCAGGAGGCTGAGGCTGTAGTGAGTCAAGATTGTGCCACTGCACTCCAGCCTGGGCAACATAGTGAGACCCTCCCCCATCTCAATAAAAAATACAGAAATTAGCTGGGTGTGGTGGCATGTGCCAGTAGCCCCAGCTACTTGGGAGGCTGAGATGGGAGGATTGCTTGAGTCCAGGAGGCTGAGGCTGCAGTGAGCCAAGATTGTGCCATTGCACTCCAGCCTGGGCAACAGAGGGAGACCCTGTCTCAAAAACTTAAATTAAAAAAAATTTTAAAGTGCAGGGTACATATGAAATGAAATATTTTAATCATCTCCCAGGTTCTCATTGGAAAGGGTAGGGTTAAAAGGAAATGGGCCAGGCCAGGTGAGGTGGCTCACGCCTGTAATCCCAACACTTTGGGAGGTTGAGTCGGGTGGATCACCTGAGGTCAGGAGTTTGAGACCAGCCTGGCCAACATGGTGAAACCCTATCTCTACCAAAAATAAAAAAAATCAGCCAGGCGTGGTAGCATGTGCCTGTAATCCCAGATACTTAAGAGGCTGAGGCAGGGAGAATTGCTTGAACCCAGGAGGCGGAGGCTGCAGTGAGCCAAGATTGCGCCCTGCACTCCAGCCTGGGTGACCAGAGCAAGACCTCTAGACAAAAAAAAAAAAAAAAAAAAAAAAAAATCTGTATTCGTAGTTAGCAATAGTTGAAAACTAAGTTTGATAGAAAATGATTCTGCCTGGATAAAATATAATGTGTTCATGCAAGTAAAACAAGTGTACAATATCTCAAAAGATCTGCTTTTAAAATTCCCTTGCCAGAAATATTACAAGCTGCTTTTGGTTATCTTATAGTACTAATGCCACATTATTAACAAAATTGTCAAAGCCTTTTCACTATTACAGAAAAAAGGGAGGTGTGGGGAGGTAGTGAGGTATTTTCAGGGAGTCATGATGAGAACAGCCAGTGTTTAATTTTAGCCTATCACAGTCCTGGGATAAAGTAGTTGCTGATATCTACTGCCTCCATACCTGGGATTCTTTACCCATCAAATGGGGATATCTTATTGTGTCCTAAAATTCTTATGAGTAATGAGTCAGTCAGTACAGGAAAAGTGCTTAGCAGACTTTGGCTTAGAGCACATGCTCAAAAATATTTGCTGTGTTAGTGCCATCATTAACTGCTTCTGGGCACCAGGCACTCTGCAAATTGCTCCACATACATCGCCATGGCTGAGATTTCATGTGCTTTTCTAGAAGAGGAGAGGTCTGGCATGGGCCTGCTGCCCTTCCTGCATGCTTTCCTCCTTGGCCATGCCACCCCATCCAGCCCCTCTCTGCCTCCCCTCCTTATGCTCTTCTTTCCGCTCCCACCTGATCACAGCTGTCCCCAGGAATAGAGCTAATATCACACCTGATCTCTTTGTGTGAAGGTCGTATTGAGCTTCCTCTCTCAAAATGCATCTCTTCTTTGGCCAGCCATGTGGCTCATGCCTGTAATCTCAGCACTTTGGGAGGCCAAGGCAGGCGGATCACTTGAGGTCAGGAGTTCGAGACCAGCCTGGCCAACATGGCAAAACCCCGTCTCTACCAAAAATACAAAAATTAGCCAGGTGTGGTAGTGGGTGCCTGTAATCCCAGCTACTGGGGAGGCTAAGGCAGGAGAATCGCTTGAATCCGGGAGGTGGAGGTTGAAGTGAGCCATGATAGCACCACTGCACTCTAGCCTGAGCAACAGGGTAAGACTCTGTCTCAAAAAAAACAAAGGCATCTGTTGTTTAAACCAACTCGTAGGACTGAATTAATGACTTGTCCTTGGTTACAGGAATCCAGGGCCTGGGAGAGAAAGTGTGAATGCTATTTGAGGGACCAAGACCACATTTTGGAGGTTCAATTCTTTCGCAGCTGAGGACCTTATACATGGGTCATCTCCTCCCCACCCCGGCCCCGGTGGCAGGACACCCTCACTGCATCGAGGGTGAGCGTACTCTGCTGTGCTCAGGCACCTTCCCATTCAACAAATATTTATTCAGTAAATACCATGTGCTAGGCACTACGGGAGGTGCTAGGAGTGCAGTGGTGAACAAGACACATACAACCGTGCCCTTTTGGGTCGTACGTGCCAGTGCGGCATTCAAACAAATAAAAACGCAAATGGATGAATCTATGAAACATTGACAGTTTTAAAGACAGCTATAAAGCAAACATATAAGAGGATGAATTATATTTTAGAGGAGACAATGACACAAAAAGCAACTGGCTCAATATTAGAAAGAAAGTTAACAGTTCAAAGGAACGTCACACATGATAATTTCTATTAAGATGCTCATTTTGGCAGGCGCCAGGCCAATGCTTTGCCACCGTGCTGGAAAGCTAACTGCAAGTAGGGGGACATGCCTTTTCACTCAATTTCTCCTCTATGTTTTTTTTTCCTTTATGTCTAGAGATGGGACTACGCTAGACCAGTGTGTTTATATTTCCTCTCAGGCCAGCTTCAGATGAAAATGTATAGGAAAAAGCTCCTCTTAAAGGAATCAAAATAATACTTAGAGAACATAGTAAATGTCATTTGCTTGTAAGCTGTTTGGCTAAAGTTATATGGTTAGACTAGAAAATGCACCCCCTCTAGAGCTGGGGAAAAATTGCTTTATTCTTGATACACAGCAAAACACCAACTGGAGGGGGGACCATGGGTGGGCTGAATTTGTTTTATTTATTTATTTTTATTATACTTCAAGTTCTAGGGAACATGTGCATAACGTGCAGGTTTGTTACATATGTATACTTTTGCCATGTTTGTGTGCTGCACCCATCAACTCGTCAGCACCCATCAATTCATCATTTATATCATGTATCATGAATTTGTTTTTTATTGGGTTTTCTGTAATTTCCAAAATGTAATGATAAAGATACTTATTTTTAAAACAGAAAAATAAATATTCTCGCAGGCATAGCAGATTTTGTAGGATTTTTTTAAAATCCAAGTAACAGCAAAACAGAACCACACCACTAGTAGCTCAGTAAAACCTGTATGTTAGTAATAACTATAAAGCAAATACATAAAGCAGAGAAGTAGATATGAAGTGTGTTGGGGTGGGGGAGGTAGCAATTTTAGAGAGGTGTCCTGTGACACCATCATGAGAAGATGACATCTGAGCAAAGCTGCTAAGGGAGGTCAGGGAGTGAGCCAGAAGGCACTGCCACACAGAAGATGAATCCTCAATTACCTATTAAACCAGATAAGCAAAATTGCTCCAGACAGGAATCAGTTCAGATTTAATGGGACCAAGTAATGGGTCAGAAGAAAATTGAGGCCAGGTATGGTAGCTCATGCCTGTAATCCCAGCACTTTGGGAGGCCAAGGCAGGTGGATCACTTGAGGTCAGGAGTTCGAGACCAGCCTGGCTAACATGGTGAAACCCCGTCTCTACTAAAATACAAAAATTATCCAGGCATGGTGGCAGGCACCTGTAATCCCAGCTACTCTGGAGGGTGAGGCAGGAGAATCGCTTGAACCCAGGAGGTAGAGGTTGCAGTGAGCCGAGATCACGCCACTGCACTCCAGCCTGGGCGATACAGCGGGACTCCATCCAAAAAAAAAAAAAAAGAGAAATTAAGTGATGGGCTGGCATGGCATTGACAAGAAACAACAGCCAATGCTTCCTACGGCATGGACTGAACTTCCTACGGTATGGATTGAACAGTAAATGCTTCCTACGGCATGGATTGAACTGCTTTATTTGTATTAACTTACTTTATTTGTATTAACTCAATCTCTGCGACGACCCTAGTTAGGTTATGCATATAACTTAATGTCCAAACGGGGGTATGCGAGAGTAAAATGGGGGCACTATTGATTAATGTGGAAAAAACAGGCATAAATCAGAGCTGCCTTGGGAAAACCAGGATACAGCACCACCTGACCTAGAAGGCATACAACTATGACTGCTTTATAGACAAGGAAACTAAGGCAGGGCACAGAGAGGTTAAATAACTTGCCTGATGTCACAAAGGTAAGTCGCAGAACAAGCATTTGAACTTGGGCTGCTGAGCTTCTGAGTCCACATTCGTGACACCTACACATGATTGCCTTTCTGTGTTTCATGCGCTAAGAAGCTTGTCACACTCAAAACCTGGGTTGTCTTTGTCACTGGAAAGTAGAAAACGCACCAGCTTTTAGAGTTGAACACCAGCACTAGGCCAGGCACAGTGGCTGACGCCTGTAATCCCAGCATTTTGGGAGCCTAAGCTGGAAGGATCCCTTGAACCCAGGGATTTGAGACCAGCCTGGGCAGCATAGAGAAACCCCATCTCTACAAAAAATTCAAAAATTAGCTGGGCATGGTTGTGCATGCCTGTGGTTTCAGCTACTTGGGAGGCTGAGGTGGGAGGATCACTTGAGCCCAGGAGGTTGAGGCTGCAGTGAGCCATGATCATGCCACTGCACTCCAGCCTAGACAAAAGGGCGAGATCCTGTCTCAAAAAAACACCAAAAAAAAAAAAAAAAACCACAACCACTTTACAAGGTCAGCAACCCTGGACAACCATAATAACCTCTTAAAGCCTCAGTTGAGTCACCTGCAAAACAAAGCTACTGAGACCTACCTCATAACAAACACTACTTCAACACTCAGATGAGATTGTGTTCCTGACAACGCTGTAGAAGCTGAAAAGCACAACATGGGTAGAATCCTCAAAAGTTATCATATGTAAAAATCTGCATTTCCTCTGCAAAGGGTCAAATAGTAAATATTTTCCGTAAAAGGCCAAATATGAACTATTTGAGGCTTTGCAGCCAAAATGGTCTCTATTGCAATGACTGAACTCTGCTGTTGCAATGCAAAAGCAGCCACGGAAAACATGTAAGTGAATGAGCGTGACACTGTTGCAATAAACCTTCGTTTACAGAAACAGATGGAGGGCCTTGGGCCATGGTTTGCCAACCCCTGGCCTAGAAAAATGCTATATAAAATTGCAATCCCTCAAGGCTTCCTGTGCCTCTTTCCCAAGATTCATTTTCCTCCACAGACACCACCTAACACCATCTAACCGACTGTGTATTTTACTGAAATACTGTCTGCTTTCCTTACTGGAAGATAAGCTTTGCTGAAGGTAGAAGTTTTGTCTGCTTGGTTTACTGTTGAGTCCTCAGTGCCTAGAAAAGTGCCTGGCACATACTATGGACATTATAAATATATGTGAAAAGAATGCATGGCTGAATGAATGGAGAGGTTTTGAAGGAGTTGGACATACTACTGGGAAAGGAAGGCAAATCTACGCCAAGCAAAAAAGGAAACAGATAATGACATCTGAAAACAGGGGAAGAAAAGCAACGGCAAATGAAAGCAAACTCAGCTTTACAATTCCTCAGCTTTGCGATTCCTCACGGGCAAAGGGTAAAAGGATTATTTGCAAAACCAATTTTGTGGGTTGTGAACATATGGAAGAACTAAAGCCTTGTAAAACAATTTCCAAAGTTAGCTGGTTAAAATCTAAAGGAATTATTGGCTGGATTAAGATTTAGTTAGGAGAATAGCTTGAGGTGTGTTTCAGATCAACTAATCATGACAGTATGTACGTGTGTGTGTGTGTAATTCCTGCTCTTCCCCCACCCTGGCAACTGTGAGTTCAGTTGTTCTCTGGGAGTGGTTTGTGGATAAAGCAAAGGAAGAAAAATGAGCTAGAGCTACATGTAGCCAAGAGGATAAATCTCACAAAAATAGTATTGAATGAGATGAAAGTTGCAAAATATGAAAGTAAAAAACATACCAATCTTATAAAGCTTAAAAGCATGCAAGTAGCATTCTCTTTTGCTTAAGGACATATTCTTATGTAGGAAAATATAAAGAAATGTATGAGAAGGATAGCCAGGCACGGTGGCTCACACCTGTAATCCCAGCACTTTGGGAGGCCGAGGTGAGCTAATCACTTGAGTCTAGGAGTTCGAGACCAGCCTGGGCAACATGGTGAAACCCGTTCTCCACAAAAAATACAAAAATTAGCCGACCCTACAGATGTACACCTGTAGTCTCAGCTACTCGGGAGGCTGAGATGGGAGGATCATTTGAGCCTAGGAGGTTGAGGCTGCAGTGAGCTGGGATGGAGCTACTGCACTCCAGCCTGGGCCATAGAGTGAGACGCAATCTCAAAAGAAAAAAAAAAAAAAAAAAAAAAAGAAATGTATGAGAAAGCTAAACACCAGTTTCAGGATAGTACTTACCTTCATGCACTTTTGAAAACTGATGCAGCGGCAGAGTTAAGGACCTCCAGCTGATACCCCTTTAATGGCACAGGTTCAAAGGGGATGGAATTCCACATGCAGCACATACTGAGCCAGCAGTGACCTACCCTCAACAGGTCCCCAAGAGCAAAGGCCATATAGGAGTCAGAGCCACGTGCCTGATTTCCTGACCCAGTGCTCTGATTGCCTGAGCTAATTATCCACAAGCAGCCGATCCCAGCAATGATAAGCCACAAGAAGTGGCTCGCTTTACTTCAGGTACTATTTAGATGTTAGTAGGGGAGGAAGATGAAGTATTGCGGTGAAAATATTGCCGGGTGTGGTGGCTCACGCCTATAATCCCAGCACTTTGGGAGGCCGAGGCAGGCAGATCACTTGAGCGCAGGAGTTCAAGCCCAAAGTGCTGGGATTACAG
>NW_016824157.1:300450-304450 GCF_001698545.2 Rhinopithecus bieti
AAAAAAAAAAAAAAAAAAAAAGAAGGTAACTCTTTGGCACATATTCAAGATCAAGTAGTTTATTTAGGATGTGACCCCAGGGAACAGATACAATGGACATGTGAGTTGGGGCAGGAAGGCAGCCAATAGATGGCGTTATCAAGCCAGTCACCACTGGGAGCAATGGGAGTTTAGTCCTTCTGGGGAATTTTGGAAGCCAGTGTAGAACACCGGTCTGAATTATCCCACTTGAGGGCAAAAGAGCTGGGGTATAGATCCACTGACTTGCAACAGGCATTGGTTGAGGGCTGCTCCTGGGGTGGGGTGGGAGCTATTAATTCCCTGGCACTTCCAGCCTGCAGCATGGGTGTGTAAAGACGGCCCCCACAGAGAAATGTGCAGAGAAATGTGCAGCTCGTGGCCGGAAGGCAGCTGGTGTGTACTACAATGGTGGGGTCAGGGATGTTGAAACAGACACCTAGTTGCTCTGGAATGAATGAGGAAGCGTGCGATAGTGAAGCCAGGAGAAAAGAAGGTGGCTTCATGCCTGCCCCACCCCACTCCTTTCTCCATGTCAGTATCTGGGATCGTGTGTGTTTGTGTGTGTGTGTGTTTTGGTTTGGCGTGTGTTTGAGGAGGTTAGTGGTTTCTCTTCAGGTGTTATGAGATATTTGAGGAGAGTCCAGGTGAGGGAAGTTTGAAGGAAGTCGCTATTCGAGGTTAAAAAAAACAGCACTGCAGCCAGGTGCAGTGGCTCACGCCTGTAATCCCAGCACTTTGGGAGGCTGAGGTGGGCAGATCACTTGAGGCCAGGAGTTCAAGACCAGCCTGGGCAACACGGTGAAACCCCGTCTCTACTAAAATACAAAATTAGCCAGGCGTGGTGGCAGGCACCTGTAATCCCAGCTACTCAGGAGGCTGAGGCACCAGAATCGCTTGAACCAGGGAGATGGAGGTTGCAGTGAGCCAAGTGCGTGCCACTGCACTCCAGCCTGGGTGACAGAGTGAGACTCCGCTCAAAAAAAAAAAAAAAAAAAAAAAAAAAAGAAGAGCCCTGGGCTTTGTCTGCCACTTTAATGCAGGCTACACACAACCTGGTTCTGCCGGCAGTGCTGAGAGGACAAGCCCAGAGGGGCACTTGGGAGAGCTGTTTATCATCCATCAGTGGGCAACTGGCAAATGCTACACAGAATCCCCAGGAACATGGAGGCAGCTGCGTTCCAAAGCTTCGCTACTGAAAGTGCAGCTCTCCCTCCTCCCCCGCCCCGCCCAACAGCACCGTCACCTCACCTAGGAGCTGCAATGCAGAAATCTATGGCCAGTCCCAAAGCTGCTGAATCCGCAAATGCTTTTTAACAAGATCCCCAGGCAATCATTTTGCATGCTGGTATTTGAAAGGCACTGCTATGTGTGACACTATCTGCTAATTGTTCTCTCTGCCTAAAATTTGTCTCCCACAAAATCAAATGGAATGTATTTGCTTCATTTCAGATAATATTTGCTCTATCCAGTTGGTCAAATGATCAGATTAGCTGAGTGGAGACAGAGAAAAACACTACTGTCAATCGATACACCACAAAATAAAACATAATTTAGTTTTTAAACCTCCTTCTTTCTTCCTTTCTTTGTCCTTTTACCTCTCCTTGGCAAGACTAGGAATCAGTGCTGAATAAGCCTGTACCATTCTAAAGCTATTCGGGTGGTAAACCTTNGCACAGTTATTGCTATGGACTTGTGTGTCCCTCCTGCCAAATTCATATTTTGAAGCCCTAACCCCCAGGGTAACTGTCTCTCTCTCTCTCCCTCTCCCTCCCCACTTCCCCCACCTCTCTCTGCCAACTGAGGACACAGTGAGAAGGCATCTGCCTATAAACCCAGAAGAGGGAACTCACCAGAAGCTGACCATGCCAGCATCTTGATCTTGAACTTCCCAGACTCCAGAACTATGAGAAATACATTTCTGTTGTTTAGGCCACTCAATATATGGTATTTTGTTCTGGCAGCCCAAGTTGACTAAGAAAGTTACAGGGCAGTGTCAGAGGCATTTGAGCCAGAGCAACTCCATCTTGAATACAGGCTGGGTCAAATAAGGCTGAGACCTGTTGGGCTGCATTCACAGGAGGTTAGGCATTCTTAGTCACAGGATGAGATAGGAGGTCGGTGCAAGATATGGGTCACAAAGACCCTGCTGATAAAACAGGATGCAGTAAAGAGGCCGGCCAAAACACACCAAAAACCAAGATGACGACAAAAATGACCTCTGGTCATCCTCACTGCTCATTATACACTAATTATAATACATTAGCATGCTAAAAACACTCCCACCAGCGCCATGACAGTTTACAAATGCCATGGCAACATCAGGAAGTTACCCTATACAGTCTAAAAAGGGGAGGAACCCTCAGTTCCGGGAACTCCCTGCCCCATCCCAGAAAACTCATGAATAATCCACCCCTTGTTTAGCATATAATCAAGAAATAACTGTAAGCATTATCAGTCAAGCAGCCCATGCCAATGCTCTGCCTATGGAGCAAACATTCTTTATTCCTTTACTTTCTTAGTAAACTTGATTTCACTTTATGCACTTGCTCCTAATTCTTTCTTGTGTGAGGTCCAAGAACCCTCTTTTGGGGTCTGGGTCGGGACCTCTTTCCAGTAACAGTAGCAGTCACCTAGCCATCCCCCCTTAATATTTTAATAGATGTTTAATATTAAAGCTAGCCCTGTTGATACAGTGTGTACTCTTAAAATACCAAATCCAAAGGACCAAGTATCTAATTAGGACCCCCAAGATACCCAAACAGAGAAATAGGAGTCTGGCCTGGGGGCAGCACAGCCTGGCAGAGGTATGGAAAACTGTGAGATATCCAGGCCAGTGTGCCAAGTGAGGCCACTCTCCCAAACATCTCTGCCTGGTGTGGGTTCTAAAGATGAGATGAACCATAGAATGGGGAATTTCAAATACAAGGTCTTGAGGGGAAAAGGCTGGGTCCTATCACAAGTCTGAACATATAAAAGGACTAAACCCCAACTGGGGCCCAGGCAGCCCTAAAATCCCCTAAAATGCACTAAGAGGCATAGATTGTTCCAAGGTTCAGATCCACTTCAGTCTGGGGAAGAAGGCAGGAGGAGGAGAAAGCTGAGGACATGGCTAAGAGGGGCAGTGACCACCCACGCAAAGCTTCAGAAACGGGTGTAGGCAGGCCCTTGAAACTGAGTGTCAGGGGCTCTGTTCTGTAAAGGTCTGAGAAGGACTCCTCATCCCAAGAGGCTATGCAGAGAGCCCACCACAGAGAAACTCAGTGAGGGAGGCCTGTGGAAGGGAGTTGGCTGCAGCCAGGATGTGGTTTGTAGGAGCCCCCGGGGATGTGATCAAGCTTCTCAGGCAGAACTCAGAGATACACCCTCTGGGTATGGGTCAAAAAGACCTAAACTAGCCTGACTAGGGCATCCAGAAAATCAACTCTGTTGACCAGATCCCAAAAAGGCCCAGGAACACAGAAGCATTCTCTCCATTGTCGGGCTTATTTCCAGCCATCTGACTGTTTGGTGTCATGCAGACAAAATATCTAGATACTGGTGAGATGCCCCTTAGAAGAAACCCCACGGGGCTCCCCATATATCTATATATATAAAACATATATATATAAAATAGGATTTTATTAAAATTAACAAAAGGAATTCCTGACTGTTGACCAGTTTTGCCTTAGTTGGGTTCCTTCAGAAGGTAACTCCACTGCGCGCGGTGGCTCACACCTGTAATCCCAACATTTTGGGAGACCAAGGCAGGTGGATCACTTGAGTGAGGCCAGGAGTTGAAGACCAGCCTGGCCAACACGGTGAAATCCCATCTCTACTAAAAATACAAAAATTAGTGGGGGGTGATGGTGGGCGCCTGTACTCCCAGCTACTTGGGAGGCTGAGGGAGGAGAGTCGCTTGAACCCGGGAAGCAGAGGTTGCAGTGAGCCAAGATCGTGCCACTGCACTCCAGTCTAGGTGACAGAGCGAGACTCTGTCTCA
>NW_016824157.1:308918-312671 GCF_001698545.2 Rhinopithecus bieti
CTTTGATATCCCCTTCTTCCCACCTAAAAATCCACATGATCCTCCCAAATGAAGTGTTTCAAAAATTTACACATCAGAATCCCAAGATAAAACATGTCAATTATGTGGAATCTGAGAACCAGCCTTGTTGTTAGGAGGGCCAGGAAAGTCCCACACTGAAAAATGTGACACTAATGATCCCTGGAATTCTATCACTTTTTTTTTTTTCTCGGTAAAATGTAATTCCCCTTTTCTAGAAACCCTAATAATCAGGATCCTAATACAGAAATACAAATCTCTTTATCAGATGATTGTCTTCACTGGAAACTTCCAGACTAGCCCCAGACACAAGAATGTACTCCTGGGGAAAGAGAACAAGAGGACATTCACTGAGTGTCTTCCATGTGCTGAGAATCATACATGAAGGATTAAATGTATCATTTATTCATCAAATACTTATTAAACACCAAAATTGAATACTACATACCAAATACTATTCTAGGCACTGGGGCAAAGATGTGGACCCTGCTCACATTCTAGTGTGAGGAGGGTGGAAGTAGGAGAAGAGAACAATAAATGTACAAATCAACAAGGAAATTAACAGACAATAAATACAGCATTGAGAATTAAAGTAAGGTGAGATGATACAGAAGGTAACCTGGTGGCTATTTTGGATCAGGTCATCAAAGAGGAGATATTTAAACTGAGATCTGAATGATGAGGAACCAGCAATAAGATGATGAAGGAGGGACCAGGCACAGTGGCTCATGCCTGTAATCCCAGCACTTTGGGAGGCCAAGGCGGCTGGATCACTTCAGGCCAGGAGTTTGAGACCAGCCTGGCCAACATAGCAAAACCCTGTCGTCTCTACTAAAATACAAAATTAGCCAGGTGTGGTTGCATACACCTGTAATTCCAGCTACTCAGGAGGCTGAGGCACAAGAATTACTTGAACCCGGGAGGCGGGGTTGCAGTGAGCGAAGATTGCGGCACCGCACTCCAACCTGGGTGATAGGGCGAGACTGTATCTCACAAAACAAAACAAAACAAAACAAAACAAACAAACAAACAAACAAACAAACAGAAGATGAAGGAGAGGACAGAAAGAACATTCCAGAAAGAACATTCCAGGCAGAACAGTTAGTATAAAAAACTAAAAGGAGGTTAATGTGCTGGAAGAATCAATAAAGAAGCACAGTCAGCAAGAGAGATAGAACAGGGGCAGGGACCAGAACATGGCAGACTTCCATAGTCCAGTAGGGAATGACACAATCCAACTAATGCTTGTAAGAAGATACTCTAGCTGCCATGTGGATATCGGATTCTAGGAGGCCACTGCAATCATCCAAGAAAGAGATGGGGAAGGACTGAAGTATAGTGGAATAGTAGGAATAGAGAGAAGTGGGAAGACTTGGGATACGGTTTAGAAGCCAAATTGACAAGATTTGTTGATGGGTTGGATGTGGGGCATGAAACTTGTAGGTGTGGAGCTTGAACAATGGAGTGAATGGTGATGTCATGGACTGAGATGGATTTCACTGGGAGAGAATCAGGTTTTACATGAGGGTGACAGGGAATCGGGATTTTGCTTTGGAAAATATTGAGTTTGAGATGCCTCTTAGAAATTCAAGCAAATTATTAAGTCTTGAGTGTACGAAAGGTCACAACTGGAGGTACTGGCATCTAGATGGAATGGAAAGCTATAGGAATGAATGGCGGCTCATCCCAGGAGAGTAGGTAAAAGAGAAGAAGAGTTCCCAGTGCCTTGGAGGGACATCAACCTTCGTAGGTAGAAGAGAGGACGAGGAAACTTAGAATGAGCTACCAGCAAGATAGGAAAACCAAGAGAGCGTAGGATACTGGAGGCCACAAGAAGAAAGTGGTCAAAGAAGGAGGGAATGACTGTCAAATTCTGCTGCCATGTAAAACATGGTAAGTAAAAAAGTGATGGTTGTATTTGCCAATGTGGATTCACTGAGGACTGACAATGTGGAGAGATAAAATATGAGCATCCTTTTAAGAAGATCCTCTGAGAAGGGGTGACTAATAATGGGGTAGGGAATGAATGGAGGGGAATATGGAGCTGATAAAGATATTAGACATTAGGGCAGGATTGTAAGCTGATGGGAATGATCAACAATGGGGAGAGAGGAGTTTAATAGGCAGAAAAGAGAGAAGGAAATAATACATAATTAAGTCCTTTACAATTTGTCCACCAAAATAATTAAGTATAGTAACGAATTGTAGATCTATTTTGAAAATATGAATTCATTATTTCATACCAAAATAAATAGATGAATCAATCAATAAATAGGGGAGAAGGGCGGGCTCTGGACCAAATGTGGAGGGAATACTGGAGTCGGAAATTATTATTTTCAACCATATTAAAGACTAGCTCATATAAAATCATCACTGGATGCTAAATCTAAAGGGAATTATTATTATTTTCAGACAGGTCTTGCTCTGTCACCCAGGCTGGAGTGCAGTGGTCCAATAACGGTTCATCGCAACCTCGATCTCCTGGGTTCAAGTGATCCTAATACCTCAGCCTCCCAAGTAGCTGGGACCACTGGCACATACCACCATGCCTGGCTAATTTTAAATTTTCTTTGCAGAGACGGTGTCTTACTACGTTGCCCAGGTTGGTCTGGAACTCCTGGGCTCAACTGATCCTCCGCGTAAGCCTCCAAAGTACTGGGACTACAGACGTGAGCCACCACATCTGGCCCTGGAGGGAAATTTTGAGCAGGATATTTGTGTCTTTTACAGACTGCGGATTTGAAAAGAAAACCAATAACTACACAGTGGAGAAATTAGACAATGCCTTGACCAACTGATCAAAATTAACATCACCAATGAGGAAGAGATGGACATTGTGAGCCTCCAAAATAAGATACCCTGAGGACAATGTCATCCATGCAGTGTTCAGGCTAAAATGCATAACCTGAGTCCAGTCACAAGATACATCAGACAAGCCAGACATGATTAATGTTCTATTAAAAAAAAAAAAAAAAAAGGCCGAGTGCAGTAGCTCACGCCTGTAATCCCCGCACTCAGCACTTTGGGAGGCCAAGGCAGGTGGATCGCAAGGTCAAGAGATTGAGACCATCCTGGCCAACATGGTGAAACCCCGTCTCTACTAAAATACAAAATTAGCTGGGCGTGGTGGCTCGTACCTGTAATCCCAGCTACTTGGGAGGCTGAGGCAGGAGAATCGATTGAACCCAGGAGGCAGAGGTTGCAGTGAGCCAAGATGGTGCCACTGCACTCCAGCCTATCTCAATCAATCAATCAATCAATCAATGCAACAACCCTAAAGTGGATCCTGTACTAGAAGGACAAAAATGCTGTAAAGGATGTTATCAGGTCTACTGTCAAAATTGGAATACAAATGGCAGATTAGATAACAGTATCTTATCAATACATTTACTGAGGTTGATAACAGTGTAGTGATTATTTGAGAGAATATTCTTATACTTAGGAAATTCCTACTGAAGGATTTAGGAGTTAAAGGTCTTGCTGCATGAAATTTATCCTCAAATGGTTCAGGAAAATCCTGGGTGCATGAGCAAGAGTGTAAATGATAAAGCAAAGAGGATAAAATGCTAACAATGGAGCAATCTGGATTAAGGGCACAGGAGTATTCTTTGTACTTTTTAAAAAAAATGTTCAACTTATTTGTAAAGTTTAAAATTATTTCTAAATAAAAAGTTAAGGCCAGGTGCGGTGGCTCACGCCTGTAATCCCAGCACTTTGGGAGACTGAGGCAGGCGG
>NW_016824157.1:316216-320087 GCF_001698545.2 Rhinopithecus bieti
AAAAAAAAAAAAAAAAAAAAAAAACTCCAAAGGTAGGTTCTTCTTCATCTAAATAAAATGAATTGCCAGGCGTGGTGGCTCATGCCTGTAATCTCAGCACTTTGGGAGGCCAAGGCAGGTGGATCACTTGAGGTTAGGAGTTCGAGACCAGCCTGGCCAATATGGCAAAACCCCGTCTCTATTAAAAATACAAAAATTAGCCAGGTGTGGTGGTGCGCAGCTGTAGTCCCAGGTACTCAGGAGGCCGAGGCAGGAGAATCACCTGAACCCAGGAAACGGAGGTTGCAGTGAGCTGAGATTACTACCACTGCTTTCCAGCCTAGGTGACAGAGCGAGACTCTATCTAAATAAAATAAAATAAAATGAATTGACTTAATGCTACACTAACTTCTCCTCCAGTGAGATCAAAATATGAACTTCCGAAGTCAAGAAGCGAACTAACTGATCCTAAACCTCTTAGGCTTTCGATGGAAAAAAAAAAAGAATTCCAAGCAGAACAAGAAATTTTAAAATTAAACTTGAGACTTTTAGCAAGCTAACAATGGAAAAGAGACCTCCTGAGGATAATTAAGGTAGCCACGGGAACCCTATGGCAAGCACAATAGTTAAAGGTAAAATAGTAGCAACTACTACTCAACATTATCCTACAGGGAAGCCTAGTCACTAAAGCAAGAAAATAAAATGAGGTAATAATATTGGAGTGAAAATTCCCTATACTATTGCCATTTGCAGACAATTTGACTGTTTCTTTGAAAATCCAAGAAAATCAACTGAAAACTATTAGAACTAAGAAAAGTTCAGCAAAATGGCCTGAATATAAGATAAATGTACAAAAAACAATTAAATAGCCTTCCTATTCACTACTATAGAAAATGAAGTGGGGAAAAAAGGATACAATTTCTTTCTGTCTTTTCTTTTTTGAGACAGAGTTTCACTCTTGTTGCCCAGGCTGGAGTGCAGTGGTCCAATCATAGCTCACTGCAGCCTCAAACTCCTCCGCTCAAGAGATCCTTCTGCCTCAGCCTCCTGAGTAGCTAGGACTACACGTGCATGCTACCATGCCCAGGTAATTTTAAATTTTTTTGTAGGGACGGGGATGTAGCTATGTTGCCGAGGCTGTTCTTGAACTTCTGGCCCCAAGTGATCCTCCCGCCTTAGCCTCCTGAGTAGCTGGGAATACAGGCATGAGCCACTGTGCCCGGCTACCAGTTTTGATAAAGCTAACATACAACACAGCAATCTTCTACGTGTTTACCTGAGTGAAATAAAAGTATATATTCATCCAAAAGCCATATGTGAATATTTATATTGGCTTTATTCATAATCATCAACAGTTGGTGAGTGGATAAACAAACTTTGGGACACTGCTCAGCAACAATAAGGAATGAAGCATTGATCCATGCAACACAGATAAACCTCAAATGCATTATACTAGCTGAAAGAAGGCAGGCTCAGAAGCCTACAGAGTACATAAGTTTTTTTACAGGACATTCTGGAAAGAACAAAATTATGGGGACACCAAACAAATCAGTGGTTGCCAGGGGCTGAGAGTTGGGGAGGCTGACTACAAAGAGTCGACAGGGAACTCCTTGGAGTGGTAGAATTCTTCTACATCCTGATATGATGCTGGTTATATGACTATATACATTTGTCAAAACTTCTAGAACTGTACACTGAAAAGAGTGAATTTTACTATAATAAGTTACACTTCAATTTGAAAACATGGAGTAGACTGAAGAACTCATTAATTCGATTTGTAAAATGGGACAGTGTTTACCACAATTTATTTGATTGTGGGAATTTATTTTACGATAGCTTTCCTCAAACGTTAGCCCATTTCTTAAGTTCCACCACCCACTACCTCACACCATGATCCCAAAATAAGTTCCATGCAGATTAAATACCTACACAGTTTTGAAACCATAAACATTTTAAAAGAACTTTTTTCTTCCTATCTTGTGGTCAGGGAAACCCTTCTCAGTGAAGCATAAAAACTAGCTCCCAGGTTTTGACTAAAGTCAGAATCCCTCTTTTCTGAAACACCTCCCTCTCCCTCCTTTTGTTAATTTAAGAGCGCTCTTCCCAGTTTGTATTGTGTATTTGAAAGTGACTTGGAACTCTCAGGCAGAAAACTGGAAAAATGTGTTTTTCAGTTTCATCTGAGCCGTCAAAGCACCAAGAACATATGTCGTGATGTCCTCCTCTGAGTTCCCACAATGATCACATCAGCCATGGAAAATCAGCTTCTTTGCTGGCTCTTCCTTGCACCTGAGCAAACTCACTTTGCCATTTCTGGAAGGCTGTTCACGGTACCAAAAACACAGCAGCTTTCCTTTCCCTGCCAAACCCGCCAATGAAATGCCACTTTTCTGACTTTTTCTCCCTCTGCTAAACAAAATCACATCCATAGTTAGAGTACAATCTTTTTCTTTTCTGTATTTCCAACATTTCTTTTTTTCTAGAAAAGTACACACACCTGGAATCGGTGGTTTTTTGGCAAGATTTCTTCACAGACAAAATACTGATGCTGGCCCTGCCGTTCTTCAGTGTTTTTCAGTAGCTAAATCTGCTCTATCCCCCTTTTAATGAAAGTCACCTTGCAGGGATGTGGGAGTGATAAAAACAGAAGGGAATCCGATCCAGGCTGGCATCACGCTGAGGCCCTGTAAAACAATACTCCTGAACAGCTACAAAATTTGGCCACTTTCTGTTTTCCAGCTTTGCATTTGAGCTGTGAAGGCTGCCAAACCAAGCAATGTCCAGCTCATCTTAGATCTTAACTAAGCAAAATTTTATGAGACGCTAAATAGAGACTCCCCAGTCCTTTGGAAATAACACACAAACTTGTCGATAAACTTGGGAAATTATTGCAATATCAAACTTCATTGCATTGTCTATCAATAATTAAGCTCCTAATAAATTGTTAACTATTAATATTAATAAAGCAATACATTTTGTCACACCATGCATGTCTGGGTATGCTCTTAGACTTATCTCTTCAGATAGGAAAAGAGGAGTTGAGAAAGACTGGAGAAACTGCAACATCCAGCTAGTCTTCCCTTAATAAACCTCTATTCTCCATCACCCACCACCTTGAACCCTAATCAAAAAATGGGTTCTCTTTCCACCTATGGTGACTATTAGGATCAGCTACATAATTTGTGGGACCCAGTGCAAAATGAAAAGGAGAGGCCCCTTGTTCAAAATTTAAGAATTTCGGCATTAAACCAAGTGCAGGATGCATGTCCATGAAGCCAGCCCTGCTATCAGATCGTGTATTTGGCTAGAAAGTTGGTAAGAAAAGTAAAACATTTCGCTATTAAATAAGTAGTGAAGGAAATAAAAACATTTTACCCCAAAATATATTTCTTTGACATATTTTGAAACGGTTTAGAGAGCCAGCCAGCAGAGCTAATGCAAAGCTGTCCTTGGTGTGGGAGATTTGCATTTGTAGAGAATCTGCATGGATGTAGCCAGGCTTTATTGAGGACCTCTCTTGTCCACATCTAGGAGAAATTAACTGAGAATCTGACACCTTTAAAGGTCTGAAAGAAACATTTACTGTCTATTCTCTCTGAGGGTTGTCACCTGTGAGGTTTCACTGACTTCTCCAGACCACTTTTGCTGGCCAGGCCTCCCCTTCTCCCCCTCTCAAAACCTCTTTTACCACCATAACCTGTTTGGGGCCATGCGTTGAGCCCCCTTTCTTTCTGTAACCTCGAGATAATCTACAAGCTTCTGTACCCCATTGTGGGGCTGGGAGTAATCACTCTATCGTTCTCTCCCCGTGGACACATCAATACATTTGCATGCCTTTTCTCCAACCAATCTGCCTTTGTCTGTTAATTTTTATCTTTTTTTTTTTTTTTTT
>NW_016824157.1:321786-345584 GCF_001698545.2 Rhinopithecus bieti
GTCCGGCGCTCGGCGGCTGCGAGGCTGGGCGCGGAGGTGGGGAGCGGGCGGGGCGCGGAGGGAGGAGGGGAAGCGGGCAGCGCGGCCGGCCCAGGACTGGCTGGGAGCTCGGGGCCGGGGCCGGGAAAAGAGGGGCTGCGAGCCGAGCCGCCCACCCCACCGCAGCCGGGGGCCCAGCGGCGCTCCTGGGCTCCAGGCACTGCGGGACCCTCGGATGCCCGGCGTCCAGCCCAGCGCGCTCCTCCTTGGGGACCCCAACCTCCAGACTCAGCGGCTCACTTTAAGGCTCGCCCCGGTACCCATATGCCCGTTTCAGTGTCACACGCTGTGATGGGTGGGAGCCCCGAGGGCGCCCTTCTGCCAGGATATTCCTGAATCCAGAGATCATATGTCAGACCACTTGAGGGGGATTTGGAGAAAGCAGTAAATGAGAAATGTCCCAGTAAAGGATTCAGCTCGATGGTTTCCTGGCGAAGGTCTGGAAATAACACCGGGTTCCCAGAAACCGGGATCTCTGGCGCTCTGCCTGCTGGGGGTCGTGGTGGAGGGGGTGTATAAAGTGAGTTGTCCCTGGTCCCCTCTACCTTTCTGTCTCAGCATCTCTCCTTCTGCATGGTCATAGAATAAAAACTAGATCTGGATGGGACTTACAGCTCCCCTAAGGAATTTGTCAAAGTACCCTATTTTACAGATGGGAAAATGGAGGTTCAGTTCTGCAATACGAATTAGCTGTAGAGACCAGGGAAAAAATAAGCGCTCTGAATTCCCTCTCCGGCTCATTTTACTGCCCCTCTCCCCTGCCGCCTTTATAGTCGAATAACACCTGTATTTGCAAAATGCTTTATCGTTTTAAAAGCATCGTTCTCTTTTGTTAAACCTGCAGGAGAATATACCGTTTTTTCTTTACAACTAGAACAAAATTCTGGATTCTGAATTGCATTCACAGCCCTGGAGATGCGATGGTTATCAAGTGCAGATCTTCAGGGCACATCCTGGCTGACTCTGCTATTTTAGACACATGATGGGCGAGATGTATATTCTGCTTTGCAGGAGGGGTTGAATTTGTTTTGCAAACACCAATTTATTAACACTCACAACATTCTAACGGAATAAATGAATGGACAGTGTTTTCAGAAAGACTTTTAACTGGTTGGATTAAGGGAGAGTAGAGTCAGGAAGCTTATCCAGGTTACATACATGAATTAAGTTTTGATTAAGGGGGAAATGGTGTATTTAATAAACACACTCAGTATTACTCCAACCGGTTAAATTTGTTCCGTTTGAATGAACTTAACACGTATTTTTAACTTACATATAATTTTTTCATATTAACTTCTTTATTTTATTTTACATAGACCACATATCTAAAGAATTTTCATACACCGCTAGTGGGAGTGTAAATTTCTACAGGCATTTTAGAAAACTCTTTGGCAGAATCTATTAAAGCTGAGAGTACAACTACCCTCTGACCAGCAATTCCCCTTCTGGATGTACACACAACCTCAATCAGTGTGTATGTTTACCAAAGGATATGAACTAGAATATCATACCAGTATATTTGCAATAGCCCAGATTGGAAACGACCCAGATGCCCACCAACAGAATGAATCACAGACATTGTAGTGGTATAGTCACAAAGCAGAATCCCAGACAGCAATGAGACTGCATGAACCACTGCTATGCTTAATATAGATGAACCTCTGAAACACTGTTGAGTGAAGAAGTCAGACACAAAAACACAGACACTATGTGATTCTGTTTCTGTAAAGGATAAAACAGACAAAACTAACCTATGCTGTTAGAAGTTAGGATAGCGGTCACTGGAGAGTAAGAAGGGCTTACGGGTAATGTCTGGCTTCTTGATCTGGGTACAGTTTAAACGGATCTATGGGCACTTTTTTGTGTATGTATGTCTCATGTCAATAACAAGTTAAAATATGTCTATCTCATATTAACAGTTGCTTGAATTTCTAAAGTTAAGAGTGATACCAGAGTAAGTATGCTTTTCCTTTAAACAAACTTGCTGTTTAAAAAAGGACTTTAAGGCTCTTTGGGGGCTGGGTGGGGGATTGCTTGAGCCAGGAGTTCCAGACCAGCTGAGCAACCTAGTGAGACTCCATCTCTATTAAACAAAAAAAAAAAAAGTAGCCAGGCATGGCGGTGCATGTTGATTATTATGAATAAAGGCAATAAATATTCACATACAGCTTTTTGTGTGAATATAAACTTTTATTTCACTTAGGTAAATACCTAGAAGTAAGAGTGCTATGTTGTATGGTAAGTTTAGCTTTATCAAAACCTGGTAGCCAGACACAGTGGCTTGCCCCTGTAATCCCAGCTACTGAGGAGGCTGAGGTGGGAGGATGGCTTGAGCCCAGCAGTTGGAGGCTACCATGAGCTATGATCATGCCCCTGTACTCCAGCCTGGGTGACAGAGTGAGATCCTGTCTCTAAAAAAAAAAAAAAAAAGAAAAGAAAAGAAAAAAAGAAATATGTCTAAAATCATAAATAAGACAGTTCTTAAAAATTCATGTTTTGCTGTACTTTCAGCCAAAGTTTCATTCTTCTTGACACACACTCTCAGATTTACATAACTTTGACATCAGTACCTATGGAAGAGAAAAGAGGTTGGGATTAAGGAGGGAACCCCGGCCCTCCAGCCACAGGTTTTTCTGCCCTAATCGCATGCCTTCTACATGGGTACTATCTGGAGGTATGAAGGAAGGCTATGGCTGCTCGGGATTTGCAGGTAAGTATTTATCCAAAGCCTGTGGGCTGATGTCCCAGCAACTGAAGAGTGGGTGGCTTTGACTGTAGTCCCACAGGGTCTTTGAGCCAGTGATGGAGCTTGATCAGCAGGCGTCAACCAGGCAGCAAACATGGCAGAGACAGAATAGAGAAGGCAAATGTTCTTGTCACCTTGCCCACTTCCCACTGGTAGGTCCCTTAATGTAGGCTTTTGGCAAAGGGAGGTGGCAGAGGAGGACAGCTCACCAGTGCTCAGGGCACGGCTCTCCTTAGAACTTCAAATGAATTGACCTGTGGCCAAATCGTCTACAAATTGAGCACATGATGGTTTAAAACAGATTCATTCTTTCCCAAGGGAAACAGAGCACGAAGAGAACATGGGACGCAGGTGCAAATCAAGACAGTGGGCTGGGCTGGGCACGGTGGCTCATGTCTGTAATCCCAGCACTTTGGGAGGCTGAGGCAAGAGGATTGCTTGGGTCCAGGAGTCTCGACCAGCCTGGCCAACATGGTGAAACCTTGTCTATACTCAGAAAAGTACAAAAATCAGCTGGCATGGTGGTGTTGCATATACTCTCGACTACTCAGGAGACTGAAGTGGGAGGATCACTTGAACCCAGGAGGTCAAGGCTGCAGTGAGCCAGGATTGCACCACTGTACTCCAGCCTGGGTGACAGAGTGGGACCCTGTCTCAAAAAAAAAAAAAAAAAAGACAGTGGGATGAGGGTTTAGGATAACAGTAACAATCGACTAATACTGCTAGATCTTTACATACTTTATACTTGATTTCACAAAATCCTTGTGGCAACCCACAGAGGATCGTACAGCTGAGGAAACCAAGGCACAGATAGGTTATGTGCTTTTCCTGAGGTCCACAGCTAGTAAGTGGCAGAGCCAGGACTGGAATAAGTCAGAGCATGACTCTCAAGCCCCTGCTCCCTTAACACCTGGGTGTGAAAGGTGGAATGGTGTCATAGCAAAAGCATCAGGTAGACAATCAGGAAATGAGGGGCTTGGTGTTTACCAGTGTTGCCACTGACTAATGGGTATTGTCACTTAGACAGTCTGGGTCTCAGTTTCCCCACGTGTAAAATACATAGGAGGTGGCAAGGTCAATTGAAACTTCAGTGATAATGCCAAGGTTTGGTTCAGGAGGCTTTAGGCCCCCCATAATCCCCATCAGCACTCCCATAGCCCAAATAAAAGACATGTAATAAAAATAGTGTACTATGCAAACCAAACAAGAAAAGTCCCCTCGCCAACATGGGCCTCACTTCCCACACACCTGTAATCAGATTACCATGTCTGAATCCCTTCTTTACAGAAAGAAATCCTAGAGCAACACTGCTCAGCAGTCTCTTCTGGCTTAAGTCATTCATTCATTCATTCATTCATTCATTCAACACATGTATTTTATGCATATGGTATCAGTGAGGGTAGCCTAGGTTATTCTGCAGTAAGAAACAACCCTCAAAATCTCAGTGGTTAGTGTAAACAAAGGTGTTTTGTTTGTTTTTGTTTTGTTTTGTTTTGTTTGAGATGGAGTCTCACTCTGTCACCCAGGGTGGAGTGCAGTGATGTACTCTGCAACCTCTGCCTCTGGGTTCAACAATTCTCCTGCCTCAGCCTCCCGAGTAGCTGGGATTACAGGTGTGCACCACCACACCTGGCTAATTTTTGTATCTTTAGTAGAGACCGGGTTTCACCCTGTTGGCCAGGCTGGTCTCAAACTCCTAACCTCGAGTGATCTGCCTACCTCGACCTCCCAAAGTGCAGGGATTACAGGCATGAGCCACCACGCCTGGCCACAAAGATTAATTTTTTTTCTCACACTACATGTGCATCGTAGGTTAGAAGGGGGTGTCTACCTAATGCAGTCAATCAGGGATCCAAGATGACTGAGTAGCCACCTTCTCAAACATTGCTGCTTGCTGAGCTAGAGGGAAAAGAGAGCTCTGGACCAAAAGTATTTAAATGCTCTAGCCTAGAAGTGGTGTACAATGCTTCTGCACCGAACTCATCAGCTGGAACTGTGCACATAGTTGCATCCAGACATAGAGGGCCAGGAAATGCAGCCCTACAAGGGCCTGCGAAGTGAAGAGTTGGACATACTTGGTGAACAGCACCGATGACTACCACATCTACTACATGGCAGACCCGGGGCAGATGAAGATGGGCAAGATACAGTCCCAGCCCTGTAGGCCCCCCTCACAATCAAACCAGAGAAGTCTCTGGTGATGAAATTCTACCCCCTTGGTGTAGGCTTCGGTGGATCTAGGTGAGAAACCAATCACTGCCAACTTGAGTGAAGTCATAGCATTTTTTTTTTCTGGAACATTGTGTTAGTTGCAATGGTGGTGAACCTATTGCACAACGGATGAGATAAATAAATCACACACTCTCTCGCGGGAGGCAAAAAGGCCCTCTCTTGGGAAAACACTGAATGAAGACAGTTGAACATGTTGTCATTCTCTTCAATGAAAGTTACAAATGGCAGTTTAATGAAAAATGAAACCAGACCTTGGCCTCAACCAAGATGAGGGTGGTGGGACCAGCCCTTTTTGAGAATGTGTTCCAAGTTGGGAAGAGCTGGTGGCCCTGTGCCAACACAAATAACCCGAAAATCCAGAGGAAACTAAAGGCAGCGCAGTCAATCTGCACGCTGGGATTAGTTTGTGAAACTCACCACCACCCTGCCTGGCAGTGAGCGAGCCCAGGGTTTGGGGGTTGGAGTAGGGAGTTGAGGGAGGAGGGCAAGCACATGCGGCTCTTTAGTAGTGTGAAGAGACAACTCTCAGGGCCGGGTCACATCCAGCTCAGTCCAAATTTGAACAACAATGGCCCTTTTTGTTTCTTGGAGGAATCCATGAACTCCTGGCCGTGCCATTTTAAACCAAATCTCTTGCTTTTCCTGTCTCTGAAACCACAGGGCACATTTCAGGAGAAAATTCTGGACAGACACATCCCTATAGCACCCTAGTTTGCTTTCTCTATCCATTTTCCCCTTGAGGAAGATACTTTGAGACTATGCAAATATCCTGTTTCTCCTCCAACCTTCTCCCACTAATTTTAGCATCCATCGGTAGATCATGCATGCAACAATTATTCCTGTGGTGTTTAAAGGTGATTTTCTATTTCCCTCATTCATTCTATGTGAATTCATTGGAATTCTTCTATAGGGAAGAATTCTCCCCCATTTATTTATTCAATTACTTATTTATGTCAATATGAATTCATAAGGAGTTTAGTCTTTGGGTTAGAATCCAATGTTGTTATTATTGACTTTATTATCAGTGTCCCAGCTTCAGTCACTGCAAACTCTTTCAGGCTGGCTCCCATGTCTCCATTCTTTCGTGAGCACTTTCTTACTTTCTGGCACCATAATATGCTTCAGGCTCATTTGTATATTACCCTATTGATTTTTTCATTTCATCTAAGAATATGCCTCATCTTAAGTCCCCTTCCTTTTTTTTTCTTCTTTTAGCCTTCTTTCTTTCTTTCTTTCTTTCTTTCTTTCTTTCTTTCTTTCTTTCTTTCTTTCTTTCTTTCTTTCTTTCTTTCTTTCTTTCTTTCTTTCTTTCTTTCTTTCTTTCTCTCTCTCTCTCTCTCTCTTTCTTTCTTTTTTTTTGATGGAGTCTCGCTCTGTCGCCTGGGCTGGAGTGCAATGGCGTGATCTTGGCTCACTGCAACCTCTGCCTTCTGGGTTCAAGTGATTCTCCTGGCTCAGACTCCTGAGTAGCTGGGACGACAGGCGCATGTCACTACGCCTGGCTAATTTTTGTATTTTTAGTAGAGATGGGGTTTCACCATATTGCCCAGGCTGGTCTCAAACTCCTGACCTCAAGTGATCCGCCTGCCTCAGCCACCCAAAGTGTTGGGATTACAGGCGGGAGCCACAGCGCCCAGCCCCATTTGTGTTTTTAACCAATTCTCCAATCAAGGACCCACTGCATAAAGTAATGCTCCATTTTATTTGTACTAAGTTGCTTTTCTCAGGTTGTAACAGTTATGCTACCTGGATCCAGAGTTTCGGAATTTGGGGGTAAAATGCCTGTTAACTTAATCACATCCGCCATCATATTAAAATATTTTTGGTATGCCCATTGGCCTCATACTTCCTTAGTCTCATCTGTTGTTACAACATTTTTGGCTATAAGGATCAGAAACCACAAATCCACTGGCTTAAATCATAAGGAAATATATTGTTCAGGGAACAGGAAGGCCAGAGGCTTAGTGCAAAGATTCTGGCTCCTTTTTGCTGCAGTCCTTTCAGCTCTGCCCTCGGCCTGGTTTTCCTCATGGTCATATGCTGGCAATCAGTGGCAAAGAAGGCAACACACTACCTTGGCTGTGTGCATCAAGAGGGGTAGGGGAAGGGGCAGGAGGGGGAAAAAAGAAAACACCTGTCCAACTGTGGAGTAAATAACTTTCCTTTGAGTCTGATTGGACCAAAGTAGATCACATGACCACCTCTGGACCAATTACAGATGCCAGGGGAAGGCCAGAAATGGATTGGCTTAAGCCTGGGTTCAGGAACCAATAATTATCAAGGGGAATGTGATTACCATGATCCTTGAAGACCGGTGGTTCTCCAATGTCAGGCTGCATCAGAATCACCAGGAGGACTTGTTAAAATACAGATTGCTGGGCCGGCCCCAGCCCCAGTTTCTAATTCAGTAGTCTTGGGTGGTGTTTGGGAATTTACATACCTGATTGTACATTTCTTTTCTTTCTTTTCTTTTCTTTTTTTTTTTTTTGAGGCAGAATTTCGCCTTTGTCACCCAGGCTGGGGTGCAATTGCGTGATCTCGGCTTACTGTAACCTCTGCCTTCCAGGTTCAAGCAATTCTCCTGCCTCGGCCTCCTGAGTAGCTGGGATTACAGGCATGCGCCACCATGCCCAACTAATTTTGTATTTTTAGTAGAGATGGGGCCTCACCACGTTGGCCAGGTTGATCTCAAACTCCTGACCTCAGGTGATCCGCCCGCCTCGGCCTCCCAAGGTGCTGGGATTACAGGTGTCAGCCACCATGCCTGGCCTCATTTCTAACAAATTCCCTAGTGATGCTGATGTTGTTAGTCTGGGAACCACCCTTAGAGACTAATTCTGCAGCTGGGGATGGGATCAGTGGACCCTGAGTCACATGGGCTCCCTGGAGGTGGGGTGCAGGGAGGAATGGGTTCAGGGTAGACCACTACTATGGTCTGAATGTTTGTGTCCCATAAAAAAGTTTTATGTTGAAACCTAATCATCAATGTGATAGTATTAGGGAGTTGGGCCTTTAGGAAGTGATTAGGTCATGAGGCCAGAGCCCTCATGAATGGGATTAGTGCCCATAGAGAAGAGACCCAAGAGAACTAGCCATGTGGGGACACAGCTAGAAGGTGTCATCTATGAATCAGCAGGCCCTCGCTAGACACGGAATCTGCTGACACCTTGATTTTGAATTTCCCAGTCTCCAGAACTGTGAGCAATGAGTTTTTGTTGTTTATGAGTACCCAGTCTAAGGCATTGTGTTATAGCAGCCCCAGTGGACTGAGACAGCTATCCACTGGTGTCCACTGGATTAGCACGCGTCAAATCTCAATGTGCACATGAGCCACCTAGGAGTCTTGTTAACATGCAGATTCTGTTTCAGTGGCCCTGGGGTGGGGCCTGCGATTCTGCATTTCTATTGAGCAGTGCTGATGCTGCTGGTCCATGGATCCCACTCTGATGGGAAAGATACTCCACTGCCCTTTCCCTTCTTCAGATCCTCCTCTGCTCTCTCATCTATTGATTCTACAATGATCTGCCAATCCCGGGATGCCAGACAGCATCCCATGTCCTTCCCTCCACTGAATTTCCAAAGCCCTCACCATCTGCATCGTTCATTAAGCACGGATGACTCATGACCTTGAATGCTGGATTTAAGTAATAGTTTTCATCTTCAACTAGAATATAAGGGCCTTGAGAGCAAGCTCTTCTGCCTCATTTTTTCCCCCTAAGTCTTCATGCCTGTATCTGGGTAGACTAGATGTATTTGTCAAATAAAGTTAGCCTACGCTGCAGTAACAAACCTAAAATTCAAAGGCTTGATTCCACGAAGGTCAATTTCTCCTTACATGAAGTCTGAGGCAGAACAGGATACCTCTCTCTACCTTAAAGGTAAGGCATCAGGAACATGTGTCCCCAAGTTGGCTGAGGCAGGGAAGAGAAGGGTGGGAGAGGCACTGAACTTTTAAATGCCGTGGTCCAGAAGTGACACATATCACTCCTGCTCATGATTGATTGGCCAGTCCTAATTCTGTGGTCCCAACGTAACTGCAAGGGAGGCTGGGAAATGTAGGAAAGCATATGGAATATTTGATACCAACTGTACCATAGTAGGTATCAGTAGTTTCTTTTTTCTTTTTTGTTTGAGACAGAGTCTTGCTCTGTTGCCCAGGCTGGAGTGCAGTGGCATCATGGCTTAATGCAGCCTTGACTTCCCAGGCTCAGAGAATTCTCCCACCTCAGCCTCCAGAGTAGCTGAGACTACAGGTACACGCAATCATGCCCAGCTAACTTTTTGTATGTTTTGTAGAGATGGAGTTTCACCATGTTGCCCAAGCTGGTCTTGAACTCCTAACCTCAAGTGATCCACCCTCCCTCAGTCTCCCAAAGTACTGGGATTACAGACGTGAGTCACCGTGCCTGGCCTAGTAGTTACTTCTTGATTGATAATTTGAGTCTCTTTCTCAGGGTCTTTCCTAGTTTCAATAGATCTTTCTTGAGAGTTCGTGACCAAAACCACACCAGATTCCAGTAATGTCTTCCCTGCCCAATCTATTTATACTTTAAACTCCCTCCCTCGCTGTTTCCCTGCTTGGTTTTCTTCCATAGCACTAATCAACAACTAACACACATTACTTCTTTTGTTCATTGTTTGTCTCCCAAAAAGACAAGTCAGGAGGTAAGTTCCATGAGGCAAAGACTGATTTTCTTTTCCTTTCTTTCTTTTCTTTTCTTTTTTTTTTTGAGATGGAGTTTCGCTCTGTAGCCCACGCTGGAGTGTAGTGGTGCAATCTCAGCTCACTGCAAACTCTGCCTCCTGGGTTCAAGCGATTCTCCTGCCTCAGCTTCCCTAGTAACTGGGATTACAGGTGCCTGCCACCACGCCCAGCTAATTTTTGTATTTTTAGTAGAGACGAGGTTTCACCATGTTGGCCAGGCTGGTGTTGAACTCCTGGTCTCAAGTGATCCGCCCGCCTCAGTCTCCCAAGGTGCTGGGATTACAGGTGTGAACCACCTCGCCTGGCCTCTTTTTTTTTTTTTTTTTTTTTAATATTTTTTGTGGCTATTGTGTCCCCAGTCCCTGGATATGTGCCTGGCACATAGTTGATATTCAATAATTATTAATTAATGAATGTGTGGATCATGGATTTCTGTGAGAGGAGGTCATGCTTTTGTTTTCCTTTGTTTTTTAACCAGTGCCTTCCTGGATGACATTGGCCATGCTGGAGTAGATGTAGTATATACTGACTATCAAAAGCTTGCACTATCTAATGTTGGCAGTGCCAGCAACTTCTCTTGGTCTTTTGCTCTGCTCCTTCCTTTGCCCATCTGTACACTCAGGAGTAGGAGAAGAAGAGACTAAAGAGAAAGCATCAGAAATATTGGTGCCAAGCCCTTTCCTCTCTTAGGTTTGCCTCTGGATGGACCACGTCCCTGGGGCAGACTGGGCAGATCATCGGAAAGCAGCTTACTAAATCGAGTTTCCAGGGCCACTCTGGGACACTGCTGCTCTCTCTGTCCACCTGAAAAAGAAAGTTCAAAACCACAAGTTACTCTCCAAGTCACCAGGTTAGGTGCCCAGTTTCCCTCTGAGGAACCGCTGCCCTGGCAGGAACAATCAAATCCCTTTCTTGCAATTGGAGAGGCAAGGCTCTTAGGAATAACTTCAGCCCCATGCCTTTTGTTTCATCCTCCTATTCCTCCACTCCACAAAGTGAAATATGATAGTAGCAGAGTTTCTGTAGCTTTTCTAAGAAATTCCTCTTTGCTGGCACATAAAAAGGACTCTCTTGGATTTCTGCCATTGGCTGTGGAGCTTTAACACATTGTTGTTGGCTCATCTGGGGAGCCAAGATGAGTAAAATATTCTCCAAACTTCTGTGGAAACACATAGCAAGTGTTTCCAACCATACTGTATTATTTGACCCAAAATATTTTCCCCCCTCCTCTTTGCCAATCTATGTGTTACTTCCCTCAAAACTCCAAGTGGCCCTCCTTCCCCAAACCCAACAGCTCTTGGATTACTAAGAGGGTCTGGGGCCACACTAACTCATTTTGTGACCTTCAGCAAGTTAACCCCCTTTTCTGGGCCTCTAGTTTCATATCTCATGGAAAGGGTGTATTAGAACACTGTTTCTCAAACTTTAGAGCTGATCAAAATCATCTAGAGGGCTTGTTCAAACTCATTGCTGGCCCCACCTCCAGACTTCCTGATTCAGTAGTTTTGGGGCGGGACCCCAGTAGTTACATCTCTAACAAGTTCCCAGGCAAGGCTGACGCTGATGGTTCAGCGACCACACTTTGAGAGCCATTGTATTAGATGAACTCAGAGGTTCTTGTAGCTTGTTCATTCCATGAGTCTAGGATCAGTCTGAGTCAGGGCTCTTTTGGTCTCAAGTGACAGAAACTTGACTCAAACTAGCTTAAGTAAGAAAGGGAATTTGGCTGGGCACCATGGCTCACACCTGTAATCCCAACACTTTGGGATATCAAGGCAGGAGGATCACTTGAGGCCAAGAGCTTGAGGTCAGCCTGGGCAACATAGCAAGACCCTGTCTCTAAAAAAAAAAAAAAAAAAATTAGCTGGGCATGGTGATGCATGCCTGTGGTCTCAGCTACTCAGGAGGCTGAGGCAGAAGGATCACTTGAGTCCAGGAGTTGGAGGCTGCAGTGAGCTATGATCACACCACTGCACTTCAGCCTGGGCAACAGAATGAGACTCTGTCTCAAGAAACAAAAAAAAAAGAAAAAGAAAGAAAGAAAGAGAAAGAAAGAAAGAAAGAGAAAGAAAAGAAGAAGAAGAAAGAAAGAAAGGAAAGAAGGAAGGAAGGAAGGAAGGAAGGAAGGAAGGAAGGAAGGAAGGACATTTATCAGCTCACATATCCAGGAAGGACAGAAGTGGAGTGGATTCTGGATACAGGAATTCAAAGATTCTGGATACAGGAATTCAAATGATGTCATTGAATTTTTTTTCTTACTTTCTTTTCCTTTCGTCCTCTTCCTCTCCCTTCCCCCTGCCTCCTACCTCTCAGCAGCTGGTCCCCATCTTTCTCCACAAGGGTTTATATTGGCCCTGGTAGCCATCCTAGAGAAGAAAGAGAACTCTTGATCCCTGGTTCAGTGTATATTCATCCCAGAGACAGACTCTCCTTGGTCTGGCTTGAACCATCATATGGTGAGGAGAATGGAGCATTATGATTGGCTAAACCTAGGTCAGACACCTCCTCTTGAAGTCAAGGACTAGGATATTACGATGGGCAGCTCCCTTTTTATATTATAACCTCTAGATCTGCCTTATTTATTGCCGTATTTTCAGGATCAAGTGCCTAGAGCACAACAGGTGCTTAACAAATATTTGTCGAATGAATGACTCTGTCACTTCATGAATAGTGTAAACTATTAGTGAATCCAGCGATCTTCAAAATTGGTGATCCTATGCACTCTGGGGGTAAATGTGCAATTTATTGAGATTTTCACAACTTTTTTCTGCATCCAATGAAAGTACAGTTTGTTGTTCTTTTCTTTTCTTTTCTTTTTTTTCCCTCCCAGTGGGGATGAGAGACGTTATGCTAAAGCCCAGCACATCCACCATCCCTGACATCCTTCTGGGTTTCTGAGGTGAATTCTGATCCTGAAAACACAGTCATATATCTTTTTGCCTCAGAATAATGTAAATTCATTCTAAATTAGATCCTCTTTAGTCTCTTTTAATGAGTATCCTATAGGCTTTTGTGAGTTTATCGCTTAACAAGGTCTGTATTTCTACAAAGAGAAACATCTCCTCCCAACCCCAGCCTGTATTACAGTAGCTGCTTTTTAGGATATTTGCTGAGTCTCAGGACCTGGGTTTTTATCACAAACACTGACCCTTTGGAGGCCTCAATTTCCTTATTTGTAAAAGAACAGGGCTGACTTAGGTCAGTGGTACTCAGATTTGGCTACCCATTGGAACCACCTGGAGAGGTTAAACAAATTATTGATGCTCAAATCCCATCCTCAGATAATCAGGTTTATATGGTGGAGGCATCCGTATTTTTTTAAAACTCTCTAGGTGAGTCTAAGGTGCCGCCAGAGCTGAGAACCACTAGCTAGATAATTCTAATTTTAAAATGTAGACAAAGTCATAATGCCAGCCTGACTGCTGGGGCAAATTACTTAATCTCCTTAGTGCTTGGTTTTCTTCTCTATAAAATGGAGATATTAATTGTACATAAGGTTATTGTGAGGTTGAAAAGAGATGATCCAACTAGAACCTTGCCATTCAAAGTGTGGTTCATAAACACAGTGGTATCTGCATAAACTGGGTGCTTGTTAGATATGCAAAATCTGACTGAGCACAGTGGCTTACAACTGTAATCCCAGCACTTTGGGAGGCCGAGGCAGGAGGATCACTTGAGCTCTGGAGTTTGAGACCAGCCTGGGCAACATAGTGAGACCTGCCCCTCCCTGCCCCCTAGATCTCTATGAAAAGAAAATTTAAAATTAGCTGGGTATGGGTGTGCACGTCTGTAGTCCTAGCTACTCGAGAGGCTGAAGTGGAAGGATCGCTTGAGCCTGAGAGGTGGAGGCTGCAGTGAGCTATTATCACGCCACTGCATTCCAGCCTGGACAACGGAGCAAGACTCTGTCAAAAAAAAAAAAAAAAAAAAAAAAAAAAAAAAAAAGGCAGAACCCAAACCCAAGACAAGAACTTGACTGAAAGTAGTTACAACTAATGAGTGGATAAACAAAATGAGGTAGATGTATACAATAAAATATTGTTTGGCCATAAAAGGAATTAAGGGGATTAAAATATGATCAAATTTGTAAAGCTCCACACAAGGTGCTTCCTTTTAGGTTATTTCTATAGAATAGCAAAACGTCTGTCAGTTACCGACCTTGGTCCAATCTAAGAGTCAATAATGGCTGCTGATATCCATACCTCTGAGGACAGGGGCCTCAATATGTGAATGAATGAAGAAGGTCACCAGCGAAGACCCTCCCCACTTCTTTGCCCACCTCTATGAGGGCAGAAGTCCTTTGGGATTTGCCTATGACAGTTACGGATATTCCTTGTCTTTAGTGAAGAGAATGATAATGCCTGGCCTTCTGGCTTCTTGCTAGTTTGAGTGTGGTTTTGGAATCAGGATTGACACCATCACCTGGGAGCTTGTTTGAAGTGCAGAATATGAGGCCCCCACTCCAGACCTCCTGCATCAGAATTGGGATTTTGATAAGCTTCCCAAGTGATTCATATGCACATTAAAATTTAAGAAACACTGTTCTAGATAGTTTTACACAATATCTTCCTAGTCTATATTTTAAAAAATTGATTTAGGAGAGGAGAGTATTGATACCTTCTCCTGAATTTTCTCCCCTCAAAATGAATTTTTAGAATCTCAAAGCTTGCTTTTTTTTAATTATTATTATACTTTAAGTTCTAGGGTACATGTGCACAACATGCAGGTTTGTTACATAGGTATACATGTGCCATGTTGGTGTGCTGCACCCATCAACTCATCATTTACATTAGGTAGATCTCCTAATGCTATCGCTCCCCGCTCTCCGCACCCCATGACAGGCCCCAGTGTGTGATGTTCCCCACCCTGTGTCCAAGTAGAACCGCAAAGCTTTAATGTTTTTCATTTGCCCTCATTTTTGGGAAATGCTTTTCCCTACATTTTCCCCTTATTTACTCATTTTAGTCATACATTTTATTCATCATTCCACAAAGTGATTCTTTGAAATAAGAGGACGACGTAAGACTGTTCCTCAGAGTCCCCTGGGACTATGCTAAAAACCATCACACCCCTTATGAGACAACTAGCTTCTCATTGTCAGTGTGAAATTGTGTCCTCAAGGATGGCTTTTGCATGCAAAAATATTATTCAGAGGCTAATGTGGTTCTTGGAAATACCGTAATATTCAATTCAAATGCAACTAACAAACTTTAAAACTGAAATCCTTCTTACATTTTTAAGTTCAACTTAAAATACTATTGTTTTCTTTATAAATACAATTTCATTTTATCAATAATTTTATAGGCACTTTCATAGTTAAGTTCTCTTAAATCATTTATATCAAATTTGTACTTTTAACATATTTTATTTTCTGTGAAGGTACATTGTTTCCTAACAAGTTCCTTAAGAATGTCACTGGCTGGGTGTGGTGGCTCACGCCTGTAATCCCAGCACTTTGGGAGGCCGAGGCGGGCAGACCACCTGAGGTCAGGAGTTCGAGATCAGCCTGACTAACATGGAGAAACCCTGTCTCTACTAAAAATACAAAAATTAGCCAGGCGTGGTGGCACATGCCTGTAATCCCAGCTACTCAGGGGGCTGAGGTAGGAGAAACACTTGAACCCAGGAGGTGGAGGTTGCGGTGAGCCGAGATTGCGCCATTATACTCCTACCTGGGCAACAAGAGTGAAACTCCATCTCCAAAAAAGAAAGTCACTGATTCTAATAAATCTAATATATTAAACTTCTAAATAAGTTCTTCCAAATGTCCTAATACTGTTGACAAGCATAATAAACTGGTCATCACATCACATCAATTAATTACTCACATACGTATTTTAACTACAAGCACAAGGCTGACCTGTTAGATAATCAAATAATCAAAATTATCTTGGACATTGCAAGTAAATATACACAGAGAATTCCCACATGTAACACAAAAATATGAATACTATAGGTTTGGCACATTTATTGATCTATATACTTAACTGTAGTTTTTCTTAGGGTTAAATCAGGGGTTCTCAAGAGAGGGTGATTTTTGCCTTTCAGGGCACATTTAACAATGTCCAGAGACATTTTCGTTTGTTGTCCTATCTCGGGGGCCTGAAACACTCCAATGCCTTCCATCTCCCATTGGAATTTTTTTTTTTTTGAGATGCTGTCCCACTCTGTCATCCAGGCTGGAGTGCAGTGGCACAATCTCGGCTCACTGCAACCTCTGCCTCCCTGGTTCCAGCGGTTCTCTGGCTTCAGCCTCCTGAGTAGCTGGGATTGCAGGCGCCCAGCTAATTTTTTTGTATTTTTAGTGGAAATGGGGTTTTGCCATGTTGGCCAGGCTGGTCTCAAATCCCTGACCTCAAGTGATCCGTCTGCCTTGGCCTCCCAAAGTGCTGGGATTACAGGTGTGAGCCACCGCACTCAGCCCTCCCACTGGATTCTGATATTGGTCAGGTTTTCTCTGGCTAGATGGTCAAATTCTAAAGTCATTCTAATGCCAATTATAGTAAGGAACATATATATTTATATAAGTAAATTAGTAAAATTCTGCTATAGTAAAGTGTTTAATAAAATTATACATTATATATGATATATAGTACATATATATTACACATATTAATATATAAATAGTGCCAAGCACTGATGTTTTATTTTACATTTATTAGTGCTCTAGACATGAGAACTATGGCTTAAATTCCTGATAGGCTCTTGCAAATCCCTCTCATTGATCAAGATTGTCTATTCATTCATTTAGCAAGTATTTATTACTTATTAAGTGTCAGATACTGCAGAGGTTCTGGGGATGAAGAGGTAACCAGGATATACACAATCTCCACTCTTGATGACATTACACTCCCACTCTAGGGCTGTTCTTAGGACTAAATTATATATATATACACATTTTTTTTTTAAGACATAATCTTATTCTGTCACCCAGGCTGGAGTGCAGTGGCGCGATCTCAGCTCACTTTAACCTCCGCCTCCCAGGTTCAAGTGATTCTCCTGCCTCAGCCTCTTGAGGAGCTGGGATTACAGGTGCACGCCACCATGTCTGGCTAATTTTTTGTATTTTTAGTAGAGACGGGGTTTCACCATGTTGCCCAGGCTGGTCTTTAACTCTTGACCTCAGGTGATCTGCCCGCCTCAGCCTCCCAAAGTGCTGGGATTACAGGTGTGAGCCACCACACCTGGCTAGCCCTTTATGCTTTGTAAATCACCATGCAAATTCTAAAGACTCAGGCACACATAAGCTATTATGGCTTCAAGTGGGAAGCCTTTGCCTCTCTGGGATGTAGAGCCATCTCAGGGTTAAATTCTATAAAGTTACAATTCTTTTTTCTTTATGACAAATATCACAAAAGAACTTGGTTCCACTGCTCTTGAGTGTGGCTGAATCGGGTAGACAGGGCCAGTAAGAGAGGCTCTGCCGTCTTCAGCCTGTAGTTCTGCAGGTTGCCCTGGGGTCCAATATCCAGCTGTTAGATGGGGGAAAGGGAGAGAAGAATGTGAACGGGTAGTTGTTACGGGTCACACCTGGGTGGTACATGTCATTTTCGCTTGCATTTCATTGGCTTGGCTAGAGCTCAGTCATATATGGCCATACCTAACTGCAGGGAGGCTGGGAAATGCAGTCCGCCTAGGTGCCCAGGAGAAAGAGGATCTAGTTTTAGTGACCAACTAGCCACTCTTTAATGCACCTGCTCACACATGATTAATTATAGTGGACAGGATTATATGAAAACCCTGGACTATTTATTTTGAATCTTCATAGTTGAGGGGGTCCCTGATTTTTAATTTTATACTCAAAGAGTAAGCTTACATTTAAAGGGAAAGATAAAATTTTTATAGTTAATTTTCTAGGGCCCAACTCTCTCTTACCTCTTAGAGCCAGAGTTTTCTCATCTATAAAAGAGGGTGTTGTAATAATTTAAAGTATTAGAGGCATAAAGTAATAAAACAGAGAATAGTAAAAACGAGAAAAATCAGACTGAAATGCAGAATGTTGGTCTCTTCAACAAGATCAACAAAATTCTTTGACAAAGAGGCCTATACTTGACCAAGAAAAACAAGGAAAGACTTGACAGTTACTAAAATCAGGACAAATGACAATGAAGGGGGTCACTTATTACGACTTAAGAAGAATAAAAAGTGTTAAGTAGACCTGTAAGCAAGTAAAGAGACTAATAAGCCAATCAAAAAAACTTCCCTCAATAGGAAGCGCAGGCGCCGATAGCCTTCACTGCTGAGATTCTACCAAATATTAAAGAAGTAATGCCAACTGTCTTCACAAACTCTTTCAGAACAAACAAAAGGAGGAGGCGTACACTTCTCCAACTCCATTCTATAAGGCTAGTATTACCCTGGATAACAAAACATAACCTAAGCCATCATAGGAAAGAAAAACCACAGACCAGTATCTCTCCTAAGAATATAGGATGCAAAAATCCACAACAAAATACTAGCAAAACTAATCAGCAACATATTAAAAGGGATGTATACATGAGTTTATTCCCAGAAATGTAAAGTTTGTCTTAACATGCAAAAGATAAATGTACTGTGATCACTCTATTAATAAAAGTAAAAAAGGGTCAGGCACAGTCGGTGTCATCGCCTGTAATGCAACACCTTTTGGGAGACCGAGGCTGGCAGATACCTGGACAGGTCAGAAGTTCGAGATCAGCCGGCAACATGGTGAAACCCGTCTCTACTAAAAATACAAAAATTAGGCCAGGTGTGGGCGCCGCCACATCTGATAATCCCAGGCTACGTCAGGAGGCTGAGGCCAGGAGATTGCTTGAACTCAGGAGCCAGAGGTTGCAGTGAGCGCCGGATCTAGCCCATGCCATTCCAGCCCTGGTGTGACAAAGCTAAGACTCTGCTTCAAAATCCAATAAATAATTACAAAGACAAAAACACAACATCGATCATTCTCAGATGATGCCAGAAAAAGCATTTGATTAAATGTTTTCATGATAAAAATACTCAAATCCTTCTGATGATAAAAAATATGCAACAAATTAGGACTAGAATGCGAACCTTTCTCAACCTGCATTTTTAGAAGAAACTATGGGGAAAACAACAGGTAACATCATACGTAATGCCGAAGACTGAGATGGCTTTCCTACAATCAGAATGAGATAAGAATATCGTGCTTTTTTTTTTTTTTTGAGACAGGTCCAGCTCTGCTCGCTCAAGCTGGGAGTGCCAGTGCGTGCTCAGCTCGGCTCACTGCCACCGCTCCGCCCCTCCTGCGGTTCAAGTGATTCTCCTCCTCAGCCTCCTGGAGTAGCTGGCGATTATAGGTGCCGGCCCACCACGCCTGCGCCGTAAATATTTTTTTTTTTTTTGGTAGAGATGGGGTTTTCCCATGTTTGACCAGGCTGGCTTGTCTGCCCTTCTTGATACTTTCAATTCAACACTTGCACTGGCAGGCTTCTAACCAGAACATTTAGGCAAGAAAAAGAAATAAAAGGCAGGCCAGGTCAGAAAGAAAGAGGCAAAATTATCTCTAATCACAGATAACATGAGCTTGTATATAGAAAATCCCAAAAAAACCACTAAGAAACCACTAGAACTAATATGCAAGTTCAGAAAAGGTGAGGCTAAAAGATCAATATACAAAAATCAATTGTATTTCTATATACTTGCAGTGAACCATCAAAAAATGAAATGAGTAAAATAATTCCACTTACTATACCATCAAACAAAATAAAAACACTCAGGAATAAAATTAAAGAAAGAAATGTAAAACTCATAGTCTGAAAACTATAAAACATTGTTGAAAGATCTAAATAAATAGACAGACAACCATGTTCATGGGTTGGGAAAATTAATATTGTTAAGATGGTAATCATCCCCAAGTTGACCTACGGATTCAATACAATCTCTATCATAGTCTAGACTGGCTTTTTAATAGAAATTGACAAGCTAATCTGAAGATTCATATGAGAATGCAAGGGATCCAGAATAGCCAAAACAATCTTGAAAAAGAAGAACAAATTTAGACTCAAACTTATCAATTTCAAAACTTAATACAAAGCTATGTTAATCAAGACAGTGTAGTATTAGTATAAGGACAGACATATAGATCAATGCAGTAGAAATAAGAGTCCAAAATAAACTCATATTTATGGCCAATTGATTTTCAACAAGGGTGCCAAAACAATTCAATAGGGCAAGAATCGTCTATTTCAACAAATGGTGCTGGGACAACTGGATATCCACATGCAAGGATTAAATTGGATCCCTACTTTATACCATATACAAAAATTAACTCAAAATGGATCAAAGACCTAAATATTAGAGCTAAAATGATAAAACTCTTGGAAGAAAACTTAGGCCTAAACCTTCCTGGACTTGAATTGGGCAATGGTTTATTGGATATGATATCAAAAGCACAAACAACATAAGAAAAGATACATTGGACTTTATCAAAATTAAAAACTATTGTGCTTCAAAGAGAAGCATCAAGAAAATGAAAAGGCAACCCAAAAAATGAGAGAAAATATTTGCAAACCATATATCTGGCAAAGGACGTGTGTCTAGAAAAGACAACAAATTCTTACAACTCAATAATAAAAAGACAACCTAATTTTAAAATGGGCAAAGGATCTAACTAGACATCTATCCAAAGAAGAGAATGGACAATAAGCATGTGAAAAGTTACTCATGATCATTAGCCATCAAGGAAATGTAAATCAACACCACAATGAGATACCACCTCACACCCACTAGGGTGGCTATAGTTAAAAGGAGAGGTAATAACAAGTGGTGGTGAGAATATGGAGGAACTAAAACCCTCATACACTGCTGGAGGGAATGTAAAATGATACAGCTGTTTTGGAAAACACTCTAGCAATTCCTCAAAAGGTTACAAATAGAATTACCATATGATCCAGCAATTCTACTCTTTGGTATATACCCAAGAGAAATTAAAATGTATGTCCACCCAGAAACTTGCACATAAATGTTCATAGCATCATTATTTATAATAGCCAAAAAGTAGAAACACCCCAAATTTCTATCAAGTAATGAATCAATAAACAAAATATGATATATCCAAGGACAGGTGCAGTGGCTCACACCTACAATCCCAGCACTTTGGGAGGCCAAGGTGAGAGGATTGCTTGAGCTCAGGAGTTCAAGACTAGCCTGGGCAACATAGTGAGACCTCATCTTTATCAAAATGCGAAAAAAAAATTACCTGACATGGCGGCACATGCCTATAGTCCCAACTACTTGGGAGGCTGAGGTGGGAGGATTGCTTGAACCTGGGAAGTTGAAGCTTTGGTGAGCCTGATCATGTCACTGCACTCCAGCCTGTGTATGGAGTGAGATCCTGTCTCAAAAGAAAAAAAAAAAGATATATCCATACAATAAATATTTGGCCATAAAGCAAAATGAAGGTGATAAAAATGTTATCAAAATTGTAAAGCCAGAAATGAAGAAAATAAATAAATTCATTTATGCTTTCATTAAAAAAAAAAAAGAAATTGTAAAGCCCCACACAAGGTGCTTCATTTTAGGTTATTTCTACAGGATGGCAAAACATCTGTCAGTTGTGTGGTGTATTTATTTATATACAATCTGCATTTAGTCCATATGTTCAAACAATTACACATCAAAACTCCAAAAATCTTGGGACCTTTTGCTTCAAATAATATCATATTATTGTGATAAATAACTTTCAGATTTGCTTCAGTATTGCAACAGACCAATGATTTTTGAAGTTTCCATGTCTTCCTGAGGGAAAAAATAAATACTAAAATAGAAGAGAGAATAGGAAAATAAAGAAATAGATGGGGATAGAAATTTTTCCACATTCCATACTTTGACCTTTTCTTCTCCATTCTTTTGGTACTTTTATAACTAATATTCCTTTTTTTCTTTTTTTTTCTTTTTTTTTTTTTTGTGAGATGGAGTCTCACTCTGTAGCCAGGCTGGAGTATAGCGGCATGATCTTGGCTCCCTGCAACCTCCGCCTCCCGGGTTCAAGCGATTCTCCTGCCTCAGCCTTCCTAGTAGCTGGGATTACAGGCACGCACCACTACGCCCAGCTAATTTTTGTATTTTTAGTAGAGACAAGGTTTGACCATGTTGGCCAGGCTGGTCTTGATCTCCTGACCTTGTGATCCGCCCGCCTCGGCCTCCCAAAGTGCTGGGATTACAGGTGTGAATCACTGCTCCCCGCCTATGACTAATATTTCTTTTTCACTCCTTTTCTTCTGCTTAAATGATGTCTTCATCTTTGTTCTCTCTTTTATCAACTATCTTTCCATCAACCTATGTACCAGGATGAATGAAATGTGTTCATTCAGAGATGGCAGATGGAGTCCATTTGCTGTCTGGCATAGTTGGTGAGGGGAGGGGTTAGGGCCAGCCCCAAACTGTGATATTAACAAAATATTTCTTCGTCTCTTCGAATACTTCCCTATCAAGCTATCCCTCAGGACTTTTGTGCATTGATTCAACATTCACTTACCTACTGGGTACCAGGTACCATACTAGGTTCTGGGAACAAAAATGAGTGAGATTTCTTTCCAGACCTCAAGGAACTCATAGTTTAGTGCAATGTTTCTCCACCTTTTTTCATTATTGCCCCCCTAAGGAGCCTCTTTAGACCTTTTTGTACCCTAATCAAACCCCACGCGCCCATGAAATTTTAAATCCACAGATACACTGTGTATCTGTTTTTATATTTGTGGCTTTTTGAAGGGCCAGCAACCATTGTCATACCTAAGATTTTTGTACCTTCCCCTCCCAGGAACCAAGTTTTGCCCTCTTGGGGGCCATATTGATTCCACGAAGCATGCATGATTTAGTGGGGGAGAATGATGTAAACAAGATGACAAAATGATGTAACATCATCAAGGCAGAGCAAAATGTATCAGATCTCAAAGAAAGACTTTACATCCAAAAGTACTTGGATGGCAAGAGCCTGAGCTGGGAGCTTCTAGAAATAGAAAAATCAGTACAACAAGGTCTCTACCTCCAAAGCATTTTCCAAAGAGCAATTCTTCCTTCTTCCTTTGTTCCTTTCTCTATCTCTTCCTCCTTCCCTCCACAAATTCTTGAGTAACTAGTAAGTATCAAACACTGAATCCCTTCTCAAACTTTCCTTCCCTAGTCCAGCTTTGCTCTCTCTTTTTTTTTCTACTCTTCTCAGATCCCAGTGCTTTTCTACTCTCTTAAAGTAATTTATTCAGGTCCCTTATGTCCACTAATGCATAAATGACTAATGAAAGTTGAAAATGTTACCTTTCTGTGGTCAAGACAATTCATTATCTTACATTCTTAGGTACAGAATCTTAGTTTTATTCCAGAGTGCAATGGAACCAGTGGCAAGACTACATTACCCAATCTACCTGGCAGCTAGGGTTGACGGATGTGGTGTAAAGAGAAGTGGTTGGATGGGATGTTCAGGAAGCTTCTTTAAAAGGGGATAGGAGCTGGCATGTACCTTTTGCCTTTTCCTCTTAATCTTTTCTGCTGGCCAGAATACATATATGACAGCTTGAGATCCAGCAGCCATCTTGGACTCCAAGTGGAACTTGGAGGTAGAATGTACATACTTAGAATAATAAAGCAAAAAGACTAAAAGGGCTTGGGCTCTTGGTGACCATGAAACTTCCCTCCTAACATTGGATTGCCTGCTTTTGGATTTACTATACATGAGGGAAAAAATCAACTTTTAAGGGTTTAAGCCACTGCTATTTTGGGTTTTCTGTTTCATGCCACCAAATCCAAGACTAATACCTTCCAGTGGTGTTATCTGCATTTCAACAGGCATTGAAAGTTTAACCTAAAAAATGAAACTCTGTCCCCAAGTTTCAGGCAGAAACCAGCAGCAGGATTTTGAGATCTTAGATCTTCTTTGAGATTTTGAGATCCTTGTTGGGATGCATCCCTAATATCTATAAAATAAGAGCTATATTTTGTAATTACCTTCTACCTGAGTAACTCTGCTATGTTAATCAATCTGTAAAATAACATTAAAATGCTACTTTCTTATGGAATTATTCATTTAAGTGTTAATCATTCAATTAAGTGAGTTAAGTGCAAAAAAAAAAAAAAAAAAAA